>NW_026691772.1:0-46644 GCF_020826845.1 Diceros bicornis minor
TTGTGTGGGGAGACTCAGTTTCCCGGGTTTCCCCCATGGACACATGTTCTTCAGCTGGGTCTGATTTTCTCCAGACAAGCTGTCTTGGGAAGGATTTGGCCAGCCCTAAGAAGCTGAAGGGAAAGGGCGGAGGGGGGTTCTCTCTCTGCCCCCGACAGCCCCGAGCTGGGTCGGTCCCTCAGACCTGGCCAGGGGCAGCCCATACCCCGGCGCCCTTCCCCGGGGCATCCAAGGGCAGGCTCGGCGCCAGCCCCACCCCGCTCGCCACTGCCCGACCATCGTCCTCCCTCGGGGGGCCTGGGCAGGACAGGGACCCGGCTGTGGGAGGCCTCCAGATCTCAGGCCTGGCACACCGTTTACCAGGCTGCTTCCTCCTCTGACGGGGGCCCAGCACACGCCCCAGGAGACTTGGCAGCCGCCCCCAGGGCTCTAGCCTCTGGAACTCGTCCCCTTGGAAGGGGCCTGGCCCAGGTGCCAGGTTCGGCTGGTCGGCCAGCCTCCTTTGGAGAAAGCAGGCGAGCCGAGCCAGGCTTGCAGTGGCCCTGGCGTGACACCTGCCACCTCAGGCAGAGGGCCTCCCGCGTGCCCTCCATGGCGGGTTTCTCCCCGGAGCCGTGGCCTGGGCACTAGGAAGGCCGGGCCTCCCCGACTCCCGGGAGGAGGGGCTAGCCCAGTTGCGCCCTGGCCCCCAAACCCTCTGGTGCCATCTGCCTGTCTCGGCACTTCTGACTCCACAGAGCCTTTCCTACATCTGGGCTGCCTGCCGTGGCAAAGTGCAGGCGTGGGGTGAGGCCATGGCTTTGTCTTTCCAGGAAAAAATGAGCCCCTGGCCGAAGCAGCAGGGCCAGGCAGAGCCTTGAGCTTGAAGCCCAGTAGGTCTGTGGCCCTCAGGGCCAGAGCAATGCTTTCAAGGCAGGGAAGCGGCCTGCAAGCTGAGTGGGAGTGGGGGAGGGGAGGGAGACAGCTGAAGCCGAGTCCAGAAGGGCGGCGATGGAAGAGCTGCAGCTGGGTCAGAGCCTGGAGGGAGGGCGGGGCCTTCACTGAGGACCCCCCCGCCCCCCGAGGCCAGCCCTAGGCCCCGGCGGTCGCGCATGCACCCTTGGCCTGTGCGGTGTGTGGGGGCTTGAACCCAAGCCCGCAGGGCTCCCGGAGCGGCCAGAGAAAGAAGGGCCCATGGAGAGGTAGGCGAGGTGGGCAGGGGGCGCCACCTTACTCTCCTCAGCTCCCTGAGGGAGAGAGAGAGAGACAGAGACAGAGAGAGAGATCCCTGACCTCTGAGTCTCTGCCTCCACCGCTGGCTGGTGCCAACTCACGCGCCATCCCACTTCCAGCCATCACCCCCACGCCTGCCCCGGGGCCAGCCCCACCACAGAGAGGCCGGTTGGTTCCTGCTCACCTCTGTGCCGTCCCTTCCCGACCTGACCCCAGTGCAGGGGATAAGCTTCAGACAAGTCTTTCCATGTCCCTCTGCATGACAATAGACTTCCTCCCCTCTCCCATTCCACAGGCCCACCCACCCGGGACATCCACCTTTGTCATTAGCTCAGGAGAGGATGCAAGATGAGAATCTCTGCTATTGTGTGGGGAGACTCAGTTTCCCGGGTTTCCCCCATGGACACATGTTCTTCAGCTGGGTCTGATTTTCTCCAGACAAGCTGTCTTGGGAAGGATTTGGCCAGCCCTAAGAAGCTGAAGGGAAAGGGCGGAGGGGGGTTCTCTCTCTGCCCCCGACAGCCCCGAGCTGGGTCGGTCCCTCAGACCTGGCCAGGGGCAGCCCATCCCCCGGCGCCCTTCCCCGGGGCATCCAAGGGCAGGCTCGGCGCCAGCCCCACCCCGCTCGCCACTGCCCGACCATCGTCCTCCCTCGGGGGGCCTGGGCAGGACAGGGACCCGGCTGTGGGAGGCCTCCAGATCTCAGGCCTGGCACACCGTTTACCAGGCTGCTTCCTCCTCTGACGGGGGCCCAGCACACGCCCCAGGAGACTTGGCAGCCGCCCCCAGGGCTCTAGCCTCTGGAACTCGTCCCCTTGGAAGGGGCCTGGCCCAGGTGCCAGGTTCGGCTGGTCGGCCAGCCTCCTTTGGAGAAAGCAGGCGAGCCGAGCCAGGCTTGCAGTGGCCCTGGCGTGACACCTGCCACCTCAGGCAGAGGGCCTCCCGCGTGCCCTCCATGGCGGGTTTCTCCCCGGAGCCGTGGCCTGGGCACTAGGAAGGCTGGGCCTCCCCGACTCCCGGGAGGAGGGGCTAGCCCAGTTGCGCCCTGGCCCCCAAACCCTCTGGTGCCATCTGCCTGTCTCGGCACTTCTGACTCCACAGAGCCTTTCCTACATCTGGGCTGCCTGCCGTGGCAAAGTGCAGGCGTGGGGTGAGGCCATGGCTTTGTCTTTCCAGGAAAAAATGAGCCCCTGGCCGAAGCAGCAGGCCCAGGCAGAGCCTTGAGCTTGAAGCCCAGTAGGTCTGTGGCCCTCAGGGCCAGAGCAATGCTTTCAAGGCAGGGAAGCGGCCTGCAAGCTGAGTGGGAGTGGGGGAGGGGAGGGAGACAGCTGAAGCCGAGTCCAGAAGGGCGGCGATGGAAGAGCTGCAGCTGGGTCAGAGCCTGGAGGGAGGGCGGGGCCTTCACTGAGGACCCCCCCGCCCCCCGAGGCCAGCCCTAGGCCCCGGCGGTCGCGCATGCGCCCTTGGCCTGTGCGGTGTGTGGGGGCTTGAACCCAAGCCCGCAGGGCTCCCGGAGCGGCCAGAGAAAGAAGGGCCCATGGAGAGGTAGGCGAGGTGGGCAGGGGGCGCCACCTTACTCTCCTCAGCTCCCTGAGGGAGAGAGAGAGAGACAGAGACAGAGAGAGAGATCCCTGACCTCTGAGTCTCTGCCTCCACCGCTGGCTGGTGCCAACTCACGCGCCATCCCACTTCCAGCCATCACCCCCACGCCTGCCCCGGGGCCAGCCCCACCACAGAGAGGCCGGTTGGTTCCTGCTCACCTCTGTGCCGTCCCTTCCCGACCTGACCCCAGTGCAGGGGATAAGCTTCAGACAAGTCTTTCCATGTCCCTCTGCATGACAATAGACTTCCTCCCCTCTCCCATTCCACAGGCCCACCCACCCGGGACATCCACCTTTGTCATTAGCTCAGGAGAGGATGCAAGATGACAATCTCTGCTATTGTGTGGGGAGACTCAGTTTCCCGGGTTTCCCCCATGGACACATGTTCTTCAGCTGGGTCTGATTTTCTCCAGACAAGCTGTCTTGGGAAGGATTTGGCCAGCCCTAAGAAGCTGAAGGGAAAGGGCGGAGGGGGGTTCTCTCTCTGCCCCCGACAGCCCCGAGCTGGGTCGGTCCCTCAGACCTGGCCAGGGGCAGCCCATCCCCCGGCGCCCTTCCCCGGGGCATCCAAGGGCAGGCTCGGCGCCAGCCCCACCCCGCTCGCCACTGCCCGACCATCGTCCTCCCTCGGGGGGCCTGGGCAGGACAGGGACCCGGCTGTGGGAGGCCTCCAGATCTCAGGCCTGGCACACCGTTTACCAGGCTGCTTCCTCCTCTGACGGGGGCCCAGCACACGCCCCAGGAGACTTGGCAGCCGCCCCCAGGGCTCTAGCCTCTGGAACTCGTCCCCTTGGAAGGGGCCTGGCCCAGGTGCCAGGTTCGGCTGGTCGGCCAGCCTCCTTTGGAGAAAGCAGGCGAGCCGAGCCAGGCTTGCAGTGGCCCTGGCGTGACACCTGCCACCTCAGGCAGAGGGCCTCCCGCGTGCCCTCCATGGCGGGTTTCTCCCCGGAGCCGTGGCCTGGGCACTAGGAAGGCCGGGCCTCCCCGACTCCCGGGAGGAGGGGCTAGCCCAGTTGCGCCCTGGCCCCCAAACCCTCTGGTGCCATCTGCCTGTCTCGGCACTTCTGACTCCACAGAGCCTTTCCTACATCTGGGCTGCCTGCCGTGGCAAAGTGCAGGCGTGGGGTGAGGCCATGGCTTTGTCTTTCCAGGAAAAAATGAGCCCCTGGCCGAAGCAGCAGGCCCAGGCAGAGCCTTGAGCTTGAAGCCCAGTAGGTCTGTGGCCCTCAGGGCCAGAGCAATGCTTTCAAGGCAGGGAAGCGGCCTGCAAGCTGAGTGGGAGTGGGGGAGGGGAGGGAGACAGCTGAAGCCGAGTCCAGAAGGGCGGCGATGGAAGAGCTGCAGCTGGGTCAGAGCCTGGAGGGAGGGCGGGGCCTTCACTGAGGACCCCCCCGCCCCCCGAGGCCAGCCCTAGGCCCCGGCGGTCGCGCATGCGCCCTTGGCCTGTGCGGTGTGTGGGGGCTTGAACCCAAGCCCGCAGGGCTCCCGGAGCGGCCAGAGAAAGAAGGGCCCATGGAGAGGTAGGCGAGGTGGGCAGGGGGCGCCACCTTACTCTCCTCAGCTCCCTGAGGGAGAGAGAGAGAGACAGAGACAGAGAGAGAGATCCCTGACCTCTGAGTCTCTGCCTCCACCGCTGGCTGGTGCCAACTCACGCGCCATCCCACTTCCAGCCATCACCCCCACGCCTGCCCCGGGGCCAGCCCCACCACAGAGAGGCCGGTTGGTTCCTGCTCACCTCTGTGCCGTCCCTTCCCGACCTGACCCCAGTGCAGGGGATAAGCTTCAGACAAGTCTTTCCATGTCCCTCTGCATGACAATAGACTTCCTCCCCTCTCCCATTCCACAGGCCCACCCACCCGGGACATCCACCTTTGTCATTAGCTCAGGAGAGGATGCAAGATGAGAATCTCTGCTATTGTGTGGGGAGACTCAGTTTCCCGGGTTTCCCCCATGGACACATGTTCTTCAGCTGGGTCTGATTTTCTCCAGACAAGCTGTCTTGGGAAGGATTTGGCCAGCACTAAGAACCTCAAGGGAAAGGGCGGAGGGGGGTTCTCTCTCTGCCCCCGACAGCCCCGAGCTGGGTCGGTCCCTCAGACCTGGCCAGGGGCAGCCCATCCCCCGGCGCCCTTCCCCGGGGCATCCAAGGGCAGGCTCGGCGCCAGCCCCACCCCGCTCGCCACTGCCCGACCATCGTCCTCCCTCGGGGGTCCTGGGCAGGACAGGGACCCGGGTGTGGGAGGCCTCCAGATCTCAGGCCTGGCACACCGTTTACCAGGCTGCTTCCTCCTCTGACGGGGGCCCAGCACACGCCCCAGGAGACTTGGCAGCCGCCCCCAGGGCTCTAGCCTCTGGAACTCGTCCCCTTGGAAGGGGCCTGGCCCAGGTGCCAGGTTCGGCTGGTCGGCCAGCCTCCTTTGGAGAAAGCAGGCGAGCCGAGCCAGGCTTGCAGTGGCCCTGGCGTGACACCTGCCACCTCAGGCAGAGGGCCTCCCGCGTGCCCTCCATGGCGGGTTTCTCCCCGGAGCCGTGGCCTGGGCACTAGGAAGGCCGGGCCTCCCCGACTCCCGGGAGGAGGGGCTAGCCCAGTTGCGCCCTGGCCCCCAAACCCTCTGGTGCCATCTGCCTGTCTCGGCACTTCTGACTCCACAGAGCCTTTCCTACATCTCGGCTGCCTGCCGTGGCAAAGTGCAGGCGTGGGGTGAGGCCATGGCTTTGTCTTTCCAGGAAAAAATGAGCCCCTGGCCGAAGCAGCAGGCCCAGGCAGAGCCTTGAGCTTGAAGCCCAGTAGGTCTGTGGCCCTCAGGGCCAGAGCAATGCTTTCAAGGCAGGGAAGCGGCCTGCAAGCTGAGTGGGAGTGGGGGAGGGGAGGGAGACAGCTGAAGCCGAGTCCAGAAGGGCGGCGATGGAAGAGCTGCAGCTGGGTCAGAGCCTGGAGGGAGGGCGGGGCCTTCACTGAGGACCCCCCCGCCCCCCGAGGCCAGCCCTAGGCCCCGGCGGTCGCGCATGCGCCCTTGGCCTGTGCGGTGTGTGGGGGCTTGAACCCAAGCCCGCAGGGCTCCCGGAGCGGCCAGAGAAAGAAGGGCCCATGGAGAGGTAGGCGAGGTGGGCAGGGGGCGCCACCTTACTCTCCTCAGCTCCCTGAGGGAGAGAGAGAGAGACAGAGACAGAGAGAGAGATCCCTGACCTCTGAGTCTCTGCCTCCACCGCTGGCTGGTGCCAACTCACGCGCCATCCCACTTCCAGCCATCACCCCCACGCCTGCCCCGGGGCCAGCCCCACCACAGAGAGGCCTGTTGGTTCCTGCTCACCTCTGTGCCGTCCCTTCCCGACCTGACCCCAGTGCAGGGGATAAGCTTCAGACAAGTCTTTCCATGTCCCTCTGCATGACAATAGACTTCCTCCCCTCTCCCATTCCACAGGCCCACCCACCCGGGACATCCACCTTTGTCATTAGCTCAGGAGAGGATGCAAGATGAGAATCTCTGCTATTGTGTGGGGAGACTCAGTTTCCCGGGTTTCCCCCATGGACACATGTTCTTCAGCTGGGTCTGATTTTCTCCAGACAAGCTGTCTTGGGAAGGATTTGGCCAGCCCTAAGAAGCTGAAGGGAAAGGGCGGAGGGGGGTTCTCTCTCTGCCCCCGACAGCCCCGAGCTGGGTCGGTCCCTCAGACCTGGCCAGGGGCAGCCCATCCCCCGGCGCCCTTCCCCGGGGCATCCAAGGGCAGGCTCGGCGCCAGCCCCACCCCGCTCGCCACTGCCCGACCATCGTCCTCCCTCGGGGGGCCTGGGCAGGACAGGGACCCGGCTGTGGGAGGCCTCCAGATCTCAGGCCTGGCACACCGTTTACCAGGCTGCTTCCTCCTCTGACGGGGGCCCAGCACACGCCCCAGGAGACTTGGCAGCCGCCCCCAGGGCTCTAGCCTCTGGAACTCGTCCCCTTGGAAGGGGCCTGGCCCAGGTGCCAGGTTCGGCTGGTCGGCCAGCCTCCTTTGGAGAAAGCAGGCGAGCCGAGCCAGGCTTGCAGTGGCCCTGGCGTGACACCTGCCACCTCAGGCAGAGGGCCTCCCGCGTGCCCTCCATGGCGGGTTTCTCCCCGGAGCCGTGGCCTGGGCACTAGGAAGGCCGGGCCTCCCCGACTCCCGGGAGGAGGGGCTAGCCCAGTTGCGCCCTGGCCCCCAAACCCTCTGGTGCCATCTGCCTGTCTCGGCACTTCTGACTCCACAGAGCCTTTCCTACATCTGGGCTGCCTGCCGTGGCAAAGTGCAGGCGTGGGGTGAGGCCATGGCTTTGTCTTTCCAGGAAAAAATGAGCCCCTGGCCGAAGCAGCAGGCCCAGGCAGAGCCTTGAGCTTGAAGCCCAGTAGGTCTGTGGCCCTCAGGGCCAGAGCAATGCTTTCAAGGCAGGGAAGCGGCCTGCAAGCTGAGTGGGAGTGGGGGAGGGGAGGGAGACAGCTGAAGCCGAGTCCAGAAGGGCGGCGATGGAAGAGCTGCAGCTGGGTCAGAGCCTGGAGGGAGGGCGGGGCCTTCACTGAGGACCCCCCCGCCCCCCGAGGCCAGCCCTAGGCCCCGGCGGTCGCGCATGCGCCCTTGGCCTGTGCGGTGTGTGGGGGCTTGAACCCAAGCCCGCAGGGCTCCCGGAGCGGCCAGAGAAAGAAGGGCCCATGGAGAGGTAGGCGAGGTGGGCAGGGGGCGCCACCTTACTCTCCTCAGCTCCCTGAGGGAGAGAGAGAGAGACAGAGACAGAGAGAGAGATCCCTGACCTCTGAGTCTCTGCCTCCACCGCTGGCTGGTGCCAACTCACGCGCCATCCCACTTCCAGCCATCACCCCCACGCCTGCCCCGGGGCCAGCCCCACCACAGAGAGGCCGGTTGGTTCCTGCTCACCTCTGTGCCGTCCCTTCCCGACCTGACCCCAGTGCAGGGGATAAGCTTCAGACAAGTCTTTCCATGTCCCTCTGCATGACAATAGACTTCCTCCCCTCTCCCATTCCACAGGCCCACCCACCCGGGACATCCACCTTTGTCATTAGCTCAGGAGAGGATGCAAGATGAGAATCTCTGCTATTGTGTGGGGAGACTCAGTTTCCCGGGTTTCCCCCATGGACACATGTTCTTCAGCTGGGTCTGATTTTCTCCAGACAAGCTGTCTTGGGAAGGATTTGGCCAGCCCTAAGAAGCTGAAGGGAAAGGGCGGAGGGGGGTTCTCTCTCTGCCCCCGACAGCCCCGAGCTGGGTCGGTCCCTCAGACCTGGCCAGGGGCAGCCCATCCCCCGGCGCCCTTCCCCGGGGCATCCAAGGGCAGGCTCGGCGCCAGCCCCACCCCGCTCGCCACTGCCCGACCATCGTCCTCCCTCGGGGGGCCTGGGCAGGACAGGGACCCGGCTGTGGGAGGCCTCCAGATCTCAGGCCTGGCACACCGTTTACCAGGCTGCTTCCTCCTCTGACGGGGGCCCAGCACACGCCCCAGGAGACTTGGCAGCCGCCCCCAGGGCTCTAGCCTCTGGAACTCGTCCCCTTGGAAGGGGCCTGGCCCAGGTGCCAGGTTCGGCTGGTCGGCCAGCCTCCTTTGGAGAAAGCAGGCGAGCCGAGCCAGGCTTGCAGTGGCCCTGGCGTGACACCTGCCACCTCAGGCAGAGGGCCTCCCGCGTGCCCTCCATGGCGGGTTTCTCCCCGGAGCCGTGGCCTGGGCACTAGGAAGGCCGGGCCTCCCCGACTCCCGGGAGGAGGGGCTAGCCCAGTTGCGCCCTGGCCCCCAAACCCTCTGGTGCCATCTGCCTGTCTCGGCACTTCTGACTCCACAGAGCCTTTCCTACATCTGGGCTGCCTGCCGTGGCAAAGTGCAGGCGTGGGGTGAGGCCATGGCTTTGTCTTTCCAGGAAAAAATGAGCCCCTGGCCGAAGCAGCAGGCCCAGGCAGAGCCTTGAGCTTGAAGCCCAGTAGGTCTGTGGCCCTCAGGGCCAGAGCAATGCTTTCAAGGCAGGGAAGCGGCCTGCAAGCTGAGTGGGAGTGGGGGAGGGGAGGGAGACAGCTGAAGCCGAGTCCAGAAGGGCGGCGATGGAAGAGCTGCAGCTGGGTCAGAGCCTGGAGGGAGGGCGGGGCCTTCACTGAGGACCCCCCCGCCCCCCGAGGCCAGCCCTAGGCCCCGGCGGTCGCGCATGCGCCCTTGGCCTGTGCGGTGTGTGGGGGCTTGAACCCAAGCCCGCAGGGCTCCCAGAGCGGCCAGAGAAAGAAGGGCCCATGGAGAGGTAGGCGAGGTGGGCAGGGGGCGCCACCTTACTCTCCTCAGCTCCCTGAGGGAGAGAGAGAGAGACAGAGACAGAGAGAGAGATCCCTGACCTCTGAGTCTCTGCCTCCACCGCTGGCTGGTGCCAACTCACGCGCCATCCCACTTCCAGCCATCACCCCCACGCCTGCCCCGGGGCCAGCCCCACCACAGAGAGGCCGGTTGGTTCCTGCTCACCTCTGTGCCGTCCCTTCCCGACCTGACCCCAGTGCAGGGGATAAGCTTCAGACAAGTCTTTCCATGTCCCTCTGCATGACAATAGACTTCCTCCCCTCTCCCATTCCACAGGCCCACCCACCCGGGACATCCACCTTTGTCATTAGCTCAGGAGAGGATGCAAGATGAGAATCTCTGCTATTGTGTGGGGAGACTCAGTTTCCCGGGTTTCCCCCATGGACACATGTTCTTCAGCTGGGTCTGATTTTCTCCAGACAAGCTGTCTTGGGAAGGATTTGGCCAGCCCTAAGAAGCTGAAGGGAAAGGGCGGAGGGGGGTTCTCTCTCTGCCCCCGACAGCCCCGAGCTGGGTCGGTCCCTCAGACCTGGCCAGGGGCAGCCCATCCCCCGGCGCCCTTCCCCGGGGCATCCAAGGGCAGGCTCGGCGCCAGCCCCACCCCGCTCGCCACTGCCCGACCATCGTCCTCCCTCGGGGGGCCTGGGCAGGACAGGGACCCGGGTGTGGGAGGCCTCCAGATCTCAGGCCTGGCACACCGTTTACCAGGCTGCTTCCTCCTCTGACGGGGGCCCAGCACACGCCCCAGGAGACTTGGCAGCCGCCCCCAGGGCTCTAGCCTCTGGAACTCGTCCCCTTGGAAGGGGCCTGGCCCAGGTGCCAGGTTCGGCTGGTCGGCCAGCCTCCTTTGGAGAAAGCAGGCGAGCCGAGCCAGGCTTGCAGTGGCCCTGGCGTGACACCTGCCACCTCAGGCAGAGGGCCTCCCGCGTGCCCTCCATGGCGGGTTTCTCCCCGGAGCCGTGGCCTGGGCACTAGGAAGGCCGGGCCTCCCCGACTCCCGGGAGGAGGGGCTAGCCCAGTTGCGCCCTGGCCCCCAAACCCTCTGGTGCCATCTGCCTGTCTCGGCACTTCTGACTCCACAGAGCCTTTCCTACATCTGGGCTGCCTGCCGTGGCAAAGTGCAGGCGTGGGGTGAGGCCATGGCTTTGTCTTTCCAGGAAAAAATGAGCCCCTGGCCGAAGCAGCAGGCCCAGGCAGAGCCTTGAGCTTGAAGCCCAGTAGGTCTGTGGCCCTCAGGGCCAGAGCAATGCTTTCAAGGCAGGGAAGCGGCCTGCAAGCTGAGTGGGAGTGGGGGAGGGGAGGGAGACAGCTGAAGCCGAGTCCAGAAGGGCGGCGATGGAAGAGCTGCAGCTGGGTCAGAGCCTGGAGGGAGGGCGGGGCCTTCACTGAGGGCCCCCCCGCCCCCCGAGGCCAGCCCTAGGCCCCGGCGGTCGCGCATGCGCCCTTTGCCTGTGCGGTGTGTGGGGGCTTGAACCCAACCCGCAGGGCTCCCGGAGCGGCCAGAGAAAGAAGGGCCCATGGAGAGGTAGGCGAGGTGGGCAGGGGGCGCCACCTTACTCTCCTCAGCTCCCTGAGGGAGAGAGAGAGAGACAGAGACAGAGAGAGAGATCCCTGACCTCTGAGTCTCTGCCTCCACCGCTGGCTGGTGCCAACTCACGCGCCATCCCACTTCCAGCCATCACCCCCACGTCTGACCCGGGGCCAGCCCCACCACAGAGAGGCCGGTTGGTTCCTGCTCACCTCTGTGCCGTCCCTTCCCGACCTGACCCCAGTGCAGGGGATAAGCTTCAGACAAGTCTTTCCATGTCCCTCTGCATGACAATAGACTTCCTCCCCTCTCCCATTCCACAGGCCCACCCACCCGGGACATCCACCTTTGTCATTAGCTCAGGAGAGGATGCAAGATGAGAATCTCTGCTATTGTGTGGGGAGACTCAGTTTCCCGGCTTTCCCCCATGGACACATGTTCTTCAGCTGGGTCTGATTTTCTCCAGACAAGCTGTCTTGGGAAGGATTTGGCCAGCCCTAAGAACCTGAAGGGAAAGGGCGGAGGGGGGTTCTCTCTCTGCCCCCGACAGCCCCGAGCTGGGTCGGTCCCTCAGACCTGGCCAGGGGCAGCCCATCCCCCGGCGCTCTTCCCCGGGGCATCCAAGGGCAGGCTCGGCGCCAGCCCCACCCCGCTCGCCACTGCCCGACCATCGTCCTCCCTCGGGGGGCCTGGGCAGGACAGGGACCCGGCTGTGGGAGGCCTCCAGATCTCAGGCCTGGCACACCGTTTACCAGGCTGCTTCCTCCTCTGACGGGGGCCCAGCACACGCCCCAGGAGACTTGGCAGCCGCCCCCAGGGCTCTAGCCTCTGGAACTCGTCCCCTTGGAAGGGGCCTGGCCCAGGTGCCAGGTTCGGCTGGTCGGCCAGCCTCCTTTGGAGAAAGCAGGCGAGCCGAGCCAGGCTTGCAGTGGCCCTGGCGTGACACCTGCCACCTCAGGCAGAGGGCCTCCCGCGTGCCCTCCATGGCGGGTTTCTCCCCGGAGCCGTGGCCTGGGCACTAGGAAGGCCGGGCCTCCCCGACTCCCGGGAGGAGGGGCTAGCCCAGTTGCGCCCTGGCCCCCAAACCCTCTGGTGCCATCTGCCTGTCTCGGCACTTCTGACTCCACAGAGCCTTTCCTACATCTGGGCTGCCTGCCGTGGCAAAGTGCAGGCGTGGGGTGAGGCCATGGCTTTGTCTTTCCAGGAAAAAATGAGCCCCTGGCCGAAGCAGCAGGCCCAGGCAGAGCCTTGAGCTTGAAGCCCAGTAGGTCTGTGGCCCTCAGGGCCAGAGCAATGCTTTCAAGGCAGGGAAGCGGCCTGCAAGCTGAGTGGGAGTGGGGGAGGGGAGGGAGACAGCTGAAGCCGAGTCCAGAAGGGCGGCGATGGAAGAGCTGCAGCTGGGTCAGAGCCTGGAGGGAGGGCGGGGCCTTCACTGAGGGCCCCCCCGCCCCCCGAGGCCAGCCCTAGGCCCCGGCGGTCGCGCATGCGCCCTTGGCCTGTGCGGTGTGTGGGGGCTTGAACCCAACCCGCAGGGCTCCCGGAGCGGCCAGAGAAAGAAGGGCCCATGGAGAGGTAGGCGAGGTGGGCAGGGGGCGCCACCTTACTCTCCTCAGCTCCCTGAGGGAGAGAGAGAGAGACAGAGACAGAGAGAGAGATCCCTGACCTCTGAGTCTCTGCCTCCACCGCTGGCTGGTGCCAACTCACGCGCCATCCCACTTCCAGCCATCACCCCCACGCCTGCCCCGGGGCCAGCCCCACCACAGAGAGGCCGGTTGGTTCCTGCTCACCTCTGTGCCGTCCCTTCCCGACCTGACCCCAGTGCAGGGGATAAGCTTCAGACAAGTCTTTCCATGTCCCTCTGCATGACAATAGACTTCCTCCCCTCTCCCATTCCACAGGCCCACCCACCCGGGACATCCACCTTTGTCATTAGCTCAGGAGAGGATGCAAGATGAGAATCTCTGCTATTGTGTGGGGAGACTCAGTTTCCCGGGTTTCCCCCATGGACACATGTTCTTCAGCTGGGTCTGATTTTCTCCAGACAAGCTGTCTTGGGAAGGATTTGGCCAGCCCTAAGAACCTGAAGGGAAAGGGCGGAGGGGGGTTCTCTCTCTGCCCCCGACAGCCCCGAGCTGGGTCGGTCCCTCAGACCTGGCCAGGGGCAGCCCATCCCCCGGCGCCCTTCCCCGGGGCATCCAAGGGCAGGCTCGGCGCCAGCCCCACCCCGCTCGCCACTGCCCGACCATCGTCCTCCCTCGGGGGGCCTGGGCAGGACAGGGACCCGGCTGTGGGAGGCCTCCAGATCTCAGGCCTGGCACACCGTTTACCAGGCTGCTTCCTCCTCTGACGGGGGCCCAGCACACGCCCCAGGAGACTTGGCAGCCGCCCCCAGGGCTCTAGCCTCTGGAACTCGTCCCCTTGGAAGGGGCCTGGCCCAGGTGCCAGGTTCGGCTGGTCGGCCAGCCTCCTTTGGAGAAAGCAGGCGAGCCGAGCCAGGCTTGCAGTGGCCCTGGCGTGACACCTGCCACCTCAGGCAGAGGGCCTCCCGCGTGCCCTCCATGGCGGGTTTCTCCCCGGAGCCGTGGCCTGGGCACTAGGAAGGCCGGGCCTCCCCGACTCCCGGGAGGAGGGGCTAGCCCAGTTGCGCCCTGGCCCCCAAACCCTCTGGTGCCATCTGCCTGTCTCGGCACTTCTGACTCCACAGAGCCTTTCCTACATCTGGGCTGCCTGCCGTGGCAAAGTGCAGGCGTGGGGTGAGGCCATGGCTTTGTCTTTCCAGGAAAAAATGAGCCCCTGGCCGAAGCAGCAGGCCCAGGCAGAGCCTTGAGCTTGAAGCCCAGTAGGTCTGTGGCCCTCAGGGCCAGAGCAATGCTTTCAAGGCAGGGAAGCGGCCTGCAAGCTGAGTGGGAGTGGGGGAGGGGAGGGAGACAGCTGAAGCCGAGTCCAGAAGGGCGGCGATGGAAGAGCTGCAGCTGGGTCAGAGCCTGGAGGGAGGGCGGGGCCTTCACTGAGGACCCCCCCGCCCCCCGAGGCCAGCCCTAGGCCCCGGCGGTCGCGCATGCGCCCTTGGCCTGTGCGGTGTGTGGGGGCTTGAACCCAAGCCCGCAGGGCTCCCGGAGCTGCCAGAGAAAGAAGGGCCCATGGAGAGTTAGGCGAGGTGGGCAGGGGGCGCCACCTTACTCTCCTCAGCTCCCTGAGGGAGAGAGAGAGAGACAGAGACAGAGAGAGAGATCCCTGACCTCTGAGTCTCTGCCTCCACCGCTGGCTGGTGCCAACTCACGCGCCATCCCACTTCCAGCCATCACCCCCACGCCTGCCCCGGGGCCAGCCCCACCACAGAGAGGCCGGTTGGTTCCTGCTCACCTCTGTGCCGTCCCTTCCCGACCTGACCCCAGTGCAGGGGATAAGCTTCAGACAAGTCTTTCCATGTCCCTCTGCATGACAATAGACTTCCTCCCCTCTCCCATTCCACAGGCCCACCCACCCGGGACATCCACCTTTGTCATTAGCTCAGGAGAGGATGCAAGATGAGAATCTCTGCTATTGTGTGGGGAGACTCAGTTTCCCGGCTTTCCCCCATGGACACATGTTCTTCAGCTGGGTCTGATTTTCTCCAGACAAGCTGTCTTGGGAAGGATTTGGCCAGCCCTAAGAAGCTGAAGGGAAAGGGCGGAGGAGGGTTCTCTCTCTGCCCCCTACAGCCCCGAGCTGGGTCGGTCCCTCAGACCTGGCCAGGGGCAGCCCATCCCCCGGCGCCCTTCCCCGGGGCATCCAAGGGCAGGCTCGGCGCCAGCCCCACCCCGCTCGCCACTGCCCGACCATCGTCCTCCCTCGGGGGGCCTGGGCAGGACAGGGACCCGGCTGTGGGAGGCCTCCAGATCTCAGGCCTGGCACACCGTTTACCAGGCTGCTTCCTCCTCTGACGGGGGCCCAGCACACGCCCCAGGAGACTTGGCAGCCGCCCCCAGGGCTCTAGCCTCTGGAACTCGTCCCCTTGGAAGGGGCCTGGCCCAGGTGCCAGGTTCGGCTGGTCGGCCAGCCTCCTTTGGAGAAAGCAGGCGAGCCGAGCCAGGCTTGCAGTGGCCCTGGCGTGACACCTGCCACCTCAGGCAGAGGGCCTCCCGCGTGCCCTCCATGGCGGGTTTCTCCCCGGAGCCGTGGCCTGGGCACTAGGAAGGCCGGGCCTCCCCGACTCCCGGGAGGAGGGGCTAGCCCAGTTGCGCCCTGGCCCCCAAACCCTCTGGTGCCATCTGCCTGTCTCGGCACTTCTGACTCCACAGAGCCTTTCCTACATCTGGGCTGCCTGCCGTGGCAAAGTGCAGGCGTGGGGTGAGGCCATGGCTTTGTCTTTCCAGGAAAAAATGAGCCCCTGGCCGAAGCAGCAGGCCCAGGCAGAGCCTTGAGCTTGAAGCCCAGTAGGTCTGTGGCCCTCAGGGCCAGAGCAATGCTTTCAAGGCAGGGAAGCGGCCTGCAAGCTGAGTGGGAGTGGGGGAGGGGAGGGAGACAGCTGAAGCCGAGTCCAGAAGGGCGGCGATGGAAGAGCTGCAGCTGGGTCAGAGCCTGGAGGGAGGGCGGGGCCTTCACTGAGGACCCCCCCGCCCCCCGAGGCCAGCCCTAGGCCCCGGCGGTCGCGCATGCGCCCTTGGCCTGTGCGGTGTGTGGGGGCTTGAACCCAAGCCCGCAGGGCTCCCGGAGCGGCCAGAGAAAGAAGGGCCCATGGAGAGGTAGGCGAGGTGGGCAGGGGGCGCCACCTTACTCTCCTCAGCTCCCTGAGGGAGAGAGAGAGAGACAGAGACAGAGAGAGAGATCCCTGACCTCTGAGTCTCTGCCTCCACCGCTGGCTGGTGCCAACTCACGCGCCATCCCACTTCCAGCCATCACCCCCACGCCTGCCCCGGGGCCAGCCCCACCACAGAGAGGCCGGTTGGTTCCTGCTCACCTCTGTGCCGTCCCTTCCCGACCTGACCCCAGTGCAGGGGATAAGCTTCAGACAAGTCTTTCCATGTCCCTCTGCATGACAATAGACTTCCTCCCCTCTCCCATTCCACAGGCCCACCCACCCGGGACATCCACCTTTGTCATTAGCTCAGGAGAGGATGCAAGATGAGAATCTCTGCTATTGTGTGGGGAGACTCAGTTTCCCGGCTTTCCCCCATGGACACATGTTCTTCAGCTGGGTCTGATTTTCTCCAGACAAGCTGTCTTGGGAAGGATTTGGCCAGCCCTAAGAAGCTGAAGGGAAAGGGCGGAGGGGGGTTCTCTCTCTGCCCCCGACAGCCCCGAGCTGGGTCGGTCCCTCAGACCTGGCCAGGGGCAGCCCATCCCCCGGCGCCCTTCCCCGGGGCATCCAAGGGCAGGCTCGGCGCCAGCCCCACCCCGCTCGCCACTGCCCGACCATCGTCCTCCCTCGGTGGGCCTGGGCAGGACAGGGACCCGGCTGTGGGAGGCCTCCAGATCTCAGGCCTGGCACACCGTTTACCAGGCTGCTTCCTCCTCTGACGGGGGCCCAGCACACGCCCCAGGAGACTTGGCAGCCGCCCCCAGGGCTCTAGCCTCTGGAACTCGTCCCCTTGGAAGGGGCCTGGCCCAGGTGCCAGGTTCGGCTGGTCGGCCAGCCTCCTTTGGAGAAAGCAGGCGAGCCGAGCCAGGCTTGCAGTGGCCCTGGCGTGACACCTGCCACCTCAGGCAGAGGGCCTCCCGCGTGCCCTCCATGGCGGGTTTCTCCCCGGAGCCATGGCCTGGGCACTAGGAAGGCCGGGCCTCCCCGACTCCCGGGAGGAGGGGCTAGCCCAGTTGCGCCCTGGCCCCCAAACCCTCTGGTGCCATCTGCCTGTCTCGGCACTTCTGACTCCACAGAGCCTTTCCTACATCTGGGCTGCCTGCCGTGGCAAAGTGCAGGCGTGGGGTGAGGCCATTGCTTTGTCTTTCCAGGAAAAAATGAGCCCCTGGCCGAAGCAGCAGGCCCAGGCAGAGCCTTGAGCTTGAAGCCCAGTAGGTCTGTGGCCCTCAGGGCCAGAGCAATGCTTTCAAGGCAGGGAAGCGGCCTGCAAGCTGAGTGGGAGTGGGGGAGGGGAGGGAGACAGCTGAAGCCGAGTCCAGAAGGGCGGCGATGGAAGAGCTGCAGCTGGGTCAGAGCCTGGAGGGAGGGCGGGGCCTTCACTGAGGACCCCCCCGCCCCCCGAGGCCAGCCCTAGGCCCCGGCGGTCGCGCATGCGCCCTTGGCATGTGCGGTGTGTGGGGGCTTGAACCCAAGCCCGCAGGGCTCCCGGAGCGGCCAGAGAAAGAAGGGCCCATGGAGAGGTAGGCGAGGTGGGCAGGGGGCGCCACCTTACTCTCCTCAGCTCCCTGAGGGAGAGAGAGAGAGACAGAGACAGAGAGAGAGATCCCTGACCTCTGAGTCTCTGCCTCCACCGCTGGCTGGTGCCAACTCACGCGCCATCCCACTTCCAGCCATCACCCCCACGCCTGCCCCGGGGCCAGCCCCACCACAGAGAGGCCGGTTGGTTCCTGCTCACCTCTGTGCCGTCCCTTCCCGACCTGACCCCAGTGCAGGGGATAAGCTTCAGACAAGTCTTTCCATGTCCCTCTGCATGACAATAGACTTCCTCCCCTCTCCCATTCCACAGGCCCACCCACCCGGGACATCCACCTTTGTCATTAGCTCAGGAGAGGATGCAAGATGAGAATCTCTGCTATTGTGTGGGGAGACTCAGTTTCCCGGGTTTCCCCCATGGACACATGTTCTTCAGCTGGGTCTGATTTTCTCCAGACAAGCTGTCTTGGGAAGGATTTGGCCAGCCCTAAGAAGCTGAAGAGAAAGGGCGGAGGGGGGTTCTCTCTCTGCCCCAGACAGCCCCGAGCTGGGTCGGTCCCTCATACCTGGCCAGGGGCAGCCCATCCCCCGGCGCCCTTCCCCGGGGCATCCAAGGGCAGGCTCGGCGCCAGCCCCACCCCGCTCGCCACTGCCCGACCATCGTCCTCCCTCGGGGGGCCTGGGCAGGACAGGGACCCGGGTGTGGGAGGCCTCCAGATCTCAGGCCTGGCACACCGTTTACCAGGCTGCTTCCTCCTCTGACGGGGGCCCAGCACACGCCCCAGGAGACTTGGCAGCCGCCCCCAGGGCTCTAGCCTCTGGAACTCGTCCCCTTGGAAGGGGCCTGGCCCAGGTGCCATGTTCGGCTGGTCGGCCAGCCTCCTTTGGAGAAAGCAGGCGAGCCGAGCCAGGCTTGCAGTGGCCCTGGCGTGACACCTGCCACCTCAGGCAGAGGGCCTCCCGCGTGCCCTCCATGGCGGGTTTCTCCCCGGAGCCGTGGCCTGGGCACTAGGAAGGCCGGGCCTCCCCGACTCCCGGGAGGAGGGGCTAGCCCAGTTGCGCCCTGGCCCCCAAACCCTCTGGTGCCATCTGCCTGTCTCGGCACTTCTGACTCCACAGAGCCTTTCCTACATCTGGGCTGCCTGCCGTGGCAAAGTGCAGGCGGGGGGTGAGGCCATGGCTTTGTCTTTCCAGGAAAAAATGAGCCCCTGGCCGAAGCAGCAGGCCCAGGCAGAGCCTTGAGCTTGAAGCCCAGTAGGTCTGTGGCCCTCAGGGCCAGAGCAATGCTTTCAAGGCAGGGAAGCGGCCTGCAAGCTGAGTGGGAGTGGGGGAGGGGAGGGAGACAGCTGAAGCCGAGTCCAGAAGGGCGGCGATGGAAGAGCTGCAGCTGGGTCAGAGCCTGGAGGGAGGGCGGGGCCTTCACTGAGGACCCCCCCGCCCCCCGAGGCCAGCCCTAGGCCCCGGCGGTCGCGCATGCGCCCTTGGCCTGTGCGGTGTGTGGGGGCTTGAACCCAAGCCCGCAGGGCTCCCGGAGCGGCCAGAGAAAGAAGGGCCCATGGAGAGGTAGGCGAGGTGGGCAGGGGGCGCCACCTTACTCTCCTCAGCTCCCTGAGGGAGAGAGACAGAGACAGAGACAGAGAGAGAGATCCCTGACCTCTGAGTCTCTGCCTCCACCGCTGGCTGGTGCCAACTCACGCGCCATCCCACTTCCAGCCATCACCCCCACGCCTGCCCCGGGGCCAGCCCCACCACAGAGAGGCCGGTTGGTTCCTGCTCACCTCTGTGCCGTCCCTTCCCGACCTGACCCCAGTGCAGGGGATAAGCTTCAGACAAGTCTTTCCATGTCCCTCTGCATGACAATAGACTTCCTCCCCTCTCCCATTCCACAGGCCCACCCACCCGGGACATCCACCTTTGTCATTAGCTCAGGAGAGGATGCAAGATGAGAATCTCTGCTATTGTGTGGGGAGACTCAGTTTCCCGGGTTTCCCCCATGGACACATGTTCTTCAGCTGGGTCTGATTTTCTCCAGACAAGCTGTCTTGGGAAGGATTTGGCCAGCCCTAAGAACCTCAAGGGAAAGGGCGGAGGGGGGTTCTCTCTCTGCCCCCGACAGCCCCGAGCTGGGTCGGTCCCTCAGACCTGGCCAGGGGCAGCCCATCCCCCGGCGCCCTTCCCCGGGGCATCCAAGGGCAGGCTCGGCGCCAGCCCCACCCCGCTCGCCACTGCCCGACCATCGTCCTCCCTCGGGGGGCCTGGGCAGGACAGGGACCCGGCTGTGGGAGGCCTCCAGATCTCAGGCCTGGCACACCGTTTACCAGGCTGCTTCCTCCTCTGACGGGGGCCCAGCACACGCCCCAGGAGACTTGGCAGCCGCCCCCAGGGCTCTAGCCTCTGGAACTCGTCCCCTTGGAAGGGGCCTGGCCCAGGTGCCAGGTTCGGCTGGTCGGCCAGCCTCCTTTGGAGAAAGCAGGCGAGCCGAGCCAGGCTTGCAGTGGCCCTGGCGTGACACCTGCCACCTCAGGCAGAGGGCCTCCCGCGTGCCCTCCATGGCGGGTTTCTCCCCGGAGCCATGGCCTGGGCACTAGGAAGGCCGGGCCTCCCCGACTCCCGGGAGGAGGGGCTAGCCCAGTTGCGCCCTGGCCCCCAAACCCTCTGGTGCCATCTGCCTGTCTCGGCACTTCTGACTCCACAGAGCCTTTCCTACATCTGGGCTGCCTGCCGTGGCAAAGTGCAGGCGTGGGGTGAGGCCATGGCTTTGTCTTTCCAGGAAAAAATGAGCCCCTGGCCGAAGCAGCAGGCCCAGGCAGAGCCTTGAGCTTGAAGCCCAGTAGGTCTGTGGCCCTCAGGGCCAGAGCAATGCTTTCAAGGCAGGGAAGCGGCCTGCAAGCTGAGTGGGAGTGGGGGAGGGGAGGGAGACAGCTGAAGCCGAGTCCAGAAGGGCGGCGATGGAAGAGCTGCAGCTGGGTCAGAGCCTGGAGGGAGGGCGGGGCCTTCACTGAGGACCCCCCCGCCCCCCGAGGCCAGCCCTAGGCCCCGGCGGTCGCGCATGCGCCCTTGGCATGTGCGGTGTGTGGGGGCTTGAACCCAAGCCCGCATGGCTCCCGGAGCGGCCAGAGAAAGAAGGGCCCATGGAGAGGTAGGCGAGGTGGGCAGGGGGCGCCACCTTACTCTCCTCAGCTCCCTGAGGGAGAGAGAGAGAGACAGAGACAGAGAGAGAGATCCCTGACCTCTGAGTCTCTGCCTCCACCGCTGGCTGGTGCCAACTCACGCGCCATCCCACTTCCAGCCATCACCCCCACGCCTGCCCCGGGGCCAGCCCCACCACAGAGAGGCCGGTTGGTTCCTGCTCACCTCTGTGCCGTCCCTTCCCGACCTGACCCCAGTGCAGGGGATAAGCTTCAGACAAGTCTTTCCATGTCCCTCTGCATGACAATAGACTTCCTCCCCTCTCCCATTCCACAGGCCCACCCACCCGGGACATCCACCTTTGTCATTAGCTCAGGAGAGGATGCAAGATGAGAATCTCTGCTATTGTGTGGGGAGACTCAGTTTCCCGGGTTTCCCCCATGGACACATGTTCTTCAGCTGGGTCTGATTTTCTCCAGACAAGCTGTCTTGGGAAGGATTTGGCCAGCCCTAAGAAGCTGAAGGGAAAGGGCGGAGGGGGGTTCTCTCTCTGCCCCAGACAGCCCCGAGCTGGGTTGGTCCCTCATACCTGGCCAGGGGCAGCCCATCCCCCGGCGCCCTTCCCCGGGGCATCCAAGGGCAGGCTCGGCGCCAGCCCCACCCCGCTCGCCACTGCCCGACCATCGTCCTCCCTCGGGGGGCCTGGGCAGGACAGGGACCCGGGTGTGGGAGGCCTCCAGATCTCAGGCCTGGCACACCGTTTACCAGGCTGCTTCCTCCTCTGACGGGGGCCCAGCACACGCCCCAGGAGACTTGGCAGCCGCCCCCAGGGCTCTAGCCTCTGGAACTCGTCCCCTTGGAAGGGGCCTGGCCCAGGTGCCATGTTCGGCTGGTCGGCCAGCCTCCTTTGGAGAAAGCAGGCGAGCCGAGCCAGGCTTGCAGTGGCCCTGGCGTGACACCTGCCACCTCAGGCAGAGGGCCTCCCGCGTGCCCTCCATGGCGGGTTTCTCCCCGGAGCCGTGGCCTGGGCACTAGGAAGGCCGGGCCTCCCCGACTCCCGGGAGGAGGGGCTAGCCCAGTTGCGCCCTGGCCCCCAAACCCTCTGGTGCCATCTGCCTGTCTCGGCACTTCTGACTCCACAGAGCCTTTCCTACATCTGGGCTGCCTGCCGTGGCAAAGTGCAGGCGGGGGGTGAGGCCATGGCTTTGTCTTTCCAGGAAAAAATGAGCCCCTGGCCGAAGCAGCAGGCCCAGGCAGAGCCTTGAGCTTGAAGCCCAGTAGGTCTGTGGCCCTCAGGGCCAGAGCAATGCTTTCAAGGCAGGGAAGCGGCCTGCAAGCTGAGTGGGAGTGGGGGAGGGGAGGGAGACAGCTGAAGCCGAGTCCAGAAGGGCGGCGATGGAAGAGCTGCAGCTGGGTCAGAGCCTGGAGGGAGGGCGGGGCCTTCACTGAGGACCCCCCCGCCCCCCGAGGCCAGCCCTAGGCCCCGGCGGTCGCGCATGCGCCCTTGGCCTGTGCGGTGTGTGGGGGCTTGAACCCAAGCCCGCAGGGCTCCCGGAGCGGCCAGAGAAAGAAGGGCCCATGGAGAGGTAGGCGAGGTGGGCAGGGGGCGCCACCTTACTCTCCTCAGCTCCCTGAGGGAGAGAGACAGAGACAGAGACAGAGAGAGAGATCCCTGACCTCTGAGTCTCTGCCTCCACCGCTGGCTGGTGCCAACTCACGCGCCATCCCACTTCCAGCCATCACCCCCACGCCTGCCCCGGGGCCAGCCCCACCACAGAGAGGCCGGTTGGTTCCTGCTCACCTCTGTGCCGTCCCTTCCCGACCTGACCCCAGTGCAGGGGATAAGCTTCAGACAAGTCTTTCCATGTCCCTCTGCATGACAATAGACTTCCTCCCCTCTCCCATTCCACAGGCCCACCCACCCGGGACATCCACCTTTGTCATTAGCTCAGGAGAGGATGCAAGATGAGAATCGCTGCTATTGTGTGGGGAGACTCAGTTTCCCGGGTTTCCCCCATGGACACATGTTCTTCAGCTGGGTCTGATTTTCTCCAGACAAGCTGTCTTGGGAAGGATTTGGCCAGCCCTAAGAAGCTGAAGGGAAAGGGCGGAGGGGGGTTCTCTCTCTGCCCCAGACAGCCCCGAGCTGGGTCGGTCCCTCATACCTGGCCAGGGGCAGCCCATCCCCCGGCGCCCTTCCCCGGGGCATCCAAGGGCAGGCTCGGCGCCAGCCCCACCCCGCTCGCCACTGCCCGACCATCGTCCTCCCTCGGGGGGCCTGGGCAGGACAGGGACCCGGGTGTGGGAGGCCTCCAGATCTCAGGCCTGGCACACCGTTTACCAGGCTGCTTCCTCCTCTGACGGGGGCCCAGCACACGCCCCAGGAGACTTGGCAGCCGCCCCCAGGGCTCTAGCCTCTGGAACTCGTCCCCTTGGAAGGGGCCTGGCCCAGGTGCCATGTTCGGCTGGTCGGCCAGCCTCCTTTGGAGAAAGCAGGCGAGCCGAGCCAGGCTTGCAGTGGCCCTGGCGTGACACCTGCCACCTCAGGCAGAGGGCCTCCCGCGTGCCCTCCATGGCGGGTTTCTCCCCGGAGCCGTGGCCTGGGCACTAGGAAGGCCGGGCCTCCCCGACTCCCGGGAGGAGGGGCTAGCCCAGTTGCGCCCTGGCCCCCAAACCCTCTGGTGCCATCTGCCTGTCTCGGCACTTCTGACTCCACAGAGCCTTTCCTACATCTGGGCTGCCTGCCGTGGCAAAGTGCAGGCGGGGGGTGAGGCCATGGCTTTGTCTTTCCAGGAAAAAATGAGCCCCTGGCCGAAGCAGCAGGCCCAGGCAGAGCCTTGAGCTTGAAGCCCAGTAGGTCTGTGGCCCTCAGGGCCAGAGCAATGCTTTCAAGGCAGGGAAGCGGCCTGCAAGCTGAGTGGGAGTGGGGGAGGGGAGGGAGACAGCTGAAGCCGAGTCCAGAAGGGCGGCGATGGAAGAGCTGCAGCTGGGTCAGAGCCTGGAGGGAGGGCGGGGCCTTCACTGAGGACCCCCCCGCCCCCCGAGGCCAGCCCTAGGCCCCGGCGGTCGCGCATGCGCCCTTGGCCTGTGCGGTGTGTGGGGGCTTGAACCCAAGCCCGCAGGGCTCCCGGAGCGGCCAGAGAAAGAAGGGCCCATGGAGAGGTAGGCGAGGTGGGCAGGGGGCGCCACCTTACTCTCCTCAGCTCCCTGAGGGAGAGAGACAGAGACAGAGACAGAGAGAGAGATCCCTGACCTCTGAGTCTCTGCCTCCACCGCTGGCTGGTGCCAACTCACGCGCCATCCCACTTCCAGCCATCACCCCCACGCCTGCCCCGGGGCCAGCCCCACCACAGAGAGGCCGGTTGGTTCCTGCTCACCTCTGTGCCGTCCCTTCCCGACCTGACCCCAGTGCAGGGGATAAGCTTCAGACAAGTCTTTCCATGTCCCTCTGCATGACAATAGACTTCCTCCCCTCTCCCATTCCACAGGCCCACCCACCCGGGACATCCACCTTTGTCATTAGCTCAGGAGAGGATGCAAGATGAGAATCTCTGCTATTGTGTGGGGAGACTCAGTTTCCCGGGTTTCCCCCATGGACACATGTTCTTCAGCTGGGTCTGATTTTCTCCAGACAAGCTGTCTTGGGAAGGATTTGGCCAGCCCTAAGAACCTCAAGGGAAAGGGCGGAGGGGGGTTCTCTCTCTGCCCCCGACAGCCCCGAGCTGGGTCGGTCCCTCAGACCTGGCCAGGGGCAGCCCATCCCCCGGCGCCCTTCCCCGGGGCATCCAAGGGCAGGCTCGGCGCCAGCCCCACCCCGCTCGCCACTGCCCGACCATCGTCCTCCCTCGGGGTGCCTGGGCAGGACAGGGACCCGGCTGTGGGAGGCCTCCAGATCTCAGGCCTGGCACACCGTTTACCAGGCTGCTTCCTCCTCTGACGGGGGCCCAGCACACGCCCCAGGAGACTTGGCAGCCGCCCCCAGGGCTCTAGCCTCTGGAACTCGTCCCCTTGGAAGGGGCCTGGCCCAGGTGCCAGGTTCGGCTGGTCGGCCAGCCTCCTTTGGAGAAAGCAGGCGAGCCGAGCCAGGCTTGCAGTGGCCCTGGCGTGACACCTGCCACCTCAGGCAGAGGGCCTCCCGCGTGCCCTCCATGGCGGGTTTCTCCCGGAGCCGTGGCCTGGGCACTAGGAAGGCCGGGCCTCCCCGACTCCCGGGAGGAGGGGCTAGCCCAGTTGCGCCCTGGCCCCCAAACCCTCTGGTGCCATCTGCCTGTCTCGGCACTTCTGACTCCACAGAGCCTTCCTACATCTGGGCTGCCTGCCGTGGCAAAGTGCAGGCGTGGGGTGAGGCCATGGCTTTGTCTTTCCAGGAAAAAATGAGCCCCTGGCCGAAGCAGCAGGCCCAGGCAGAGCCTTGAGCTTGAAGCCCAGTAGGTCTGTGGCCCTCAGGGCCAGAGCAATGCTTTCAAGGCAGGGAAGCGGCCTGCAAGCTGAGTGGGAGTGGGGGAGGGGAGGGAGACAGCTGAAGCCGAGTCCAGAAGGGCGGCGATGGAAGAGCTGCAGCTGGGTCAGAGCCTGGAGGGAGGGCGGGGCCTTCACTGAGGACCCCCCCGCCCCCCGAGGCCAGCCCTAGGCCCCGGCGGTCGCGCATGCGCCCTTGGCCTGTGCGGTGTGTGGGGGCTTGAACCCAAGCCCGCAGGGCTCCCGGAGCGGCCAGAGAAAGAAGGGCCCATGGAGAGTTAGGCGAGGTGGGCAGGGGGCGCCACCTTACTCTCCTCAGCTCCCTGAGGGAGAGAGAGAGAGACAGAGACAGAGAGAGAGTTCTCTGACCTCTGAGTCTCTGCCTCCACCGCTGGCTGGTGCCAACTCACGCGCCATCCCACTTCCAGCCATCACCCCCACGCCTGCCCCGGGGCCAGCCCCACCACAGAGAGGCCGGTTGTTCCTGCTCACCTCTGTGCCGTCCCTTCCCGACCTGACCCCAGTGCAGGGGATAAGCTTCAGACAAGTCTTTCCATGTCCCTCTGCATGACAATAGACTTCCTCCCCTCTCCCATTCCACAGGCCCACCCACCCGGGACATCCACCTTTGTCATTAGCTCAGGAGAGGATGCAAGATGAGAATCTCTGCTATTGTGTGGGGAGACTCAGTTTCCCGGGTTTCCCCCATGGACACATGTTCTTCAGCTGGGTCTGATTTTCTCCAGACAAGCTGTCTTGGGAAGGATTTGGCCAGCCCTAAGAACCTCAAGGGAAAGGGCGGAGGGGGGTTCTCTCTCTGCCCCCGACAGCCCCGAGCTGGGTCGGTCCCTCAGACCTGGCCAGGGGCAGCCCATCCCCCGGCGCCCTTCCCCGGGGCATCCAAGGGCAGGCTCGGCGCCAGCCCCACCCCGCTCGCCACTGCCCGACCATCGTCCTCCCTCGGGGGGCCTGGGCAGGACAGGGACCCGGCTGTGGGAGGCCTCCAGATCTCAGGCCTGGCACACCGTTTACCAGGCTGCTTCCTCCTCTGACGGGGGCCCAGCACACGCCCCAGGAGACTTGGCAGCCGCCCCCAGGGCTCTAGCCTCTGGAACTCGTCCCCTTGGAAGGGGCCTGGCCCAGGTGCCAGGTTCGGCTGGTCGGCCAGCCTCCTTTGGAGAAAGCAGGCGAGCCGAGCCAGGCTTGCAGTGGCCCTGGCGTGACACCTGCCACCTCAGGCAGAGGGCCTCCCGCGTGCCCTCCATGGCGGGTTTCTCCCCGGAGCCATGGCCTGGGCACTAGGAAGGCCGGGCCTCCCCGACTCCCGGGAGGAGGGGCTAGCCCAGTTGCGCCCTGGCCCCCAAACCCTCTGGTGCCATCTGCCTGTCTCGGCACTTCTGACTCCACAGAGCCTTTCCTACATCTGGGCTGCCTGCCGTGGCAAAGTGCAGGCGTGGGGTGAGGCCATGGCTTTGTCTTTCCAGGAAAAAATGAGCCCCTGGCCGAAGCAGCAGGCCCAGGCAGAGCCTTGAGCTTGAAGCCCAGTAGGTCTGTGGCCCTCAGGGCCAGAGCAATGCTTTCAAGGCAGGGAAGCGGCCTGCAAGCTGAGTGGGAGTGGGGGAGGGGAGGAGACAGCTGAAGCCGAGTCCAGAAGGGCGGCGATGGAAGAGCTGCAGCTGGGTCAGAGCCTGGAGGGAGGGCGGGGCCTTCACTGAGGACCCCCCCGCCCCCCGAGGCCAGCCCTAGGCCCCGGCGGTCGCGCATGCGCCCTTGGCCTGTGCGGTGTGTGGGGGCTTGAACCCAAGCCCGCAGGGCTCCCGGAGCGGCCAGAGAAAGAAGGGCCCATGGAGAGGTAGGCGAGGTGGGCAGGGGCGCCACCTTACTCTCCTCAGCTCCCTGAGGGAGAGAGAGAGAGACAGAGACAGAGAGAGAGATCCCTGACCTCTGAGTCTCTGCCTCCACCGCTGGCTGGTGCCAACTCACGCGCCATCCCACTTCCAGCCATCACCCCCACGCCTGCCCCGGGGCCAGCCCCACCACAGAGAGGCCGGTTGGTTCCTGCTCACCTCTGTGCCGTCCCTTCCCGACCTGACCCCAGTGCAGGGGATAAGCTTCAGACAAGTCTTTCCATGTCCCTCTGCATGACAATAGACTTCCTCCCCTCTCCCATTCCACAGGCCCACCCACCCGGGACATCCACCTTTGTCATTAGCTCAGGAGAGGATGCAAGATGAGAATCTCTGCTATTGTGTGGGGAGACTCAGTTTCCCGGGTTTCCCCCATGGACACATGTTCTTCAGCTGGGTCTGATTTTCTCCAGACAAGCTGTCTTGGGAAGGATTTGGCCAGCCCTAAGAAGCTGAAGGGAAAGGGCGGAGGGGGGTTCTCTCTCTGCCCCAGACAGCCCCGAGCTGGGTCGGTCCCTCATACCTGGCCAGGGGCAGCCCATCCCCCGGCGCCCTTCCCCGGGGCATCCAAGGGCAGGCTCGGCGCCAGCCCCACCCCGCTCGCCACTGCCCGACCATCGTCCTCCCTCGGGGGGCCTGGCAGGACAGGGACCCGGGTGTGGGAGGCCTCCAGATCTCAGGCCTGGCACACCGTTTACCAGGCTGCTTCCTCCTCTGACGGGGGCCCAGCACACGCCCCAGGAGACTTGGCAGCCGCCCCCAGGGCTCTAGCCTCTGGAACTCGTCCCTTGGAAGGGGCCTGGCCCAGGTGCCAGGTTCGGCTGGTCGGCCAGCCTCCTTTGGAGAAAGCAGGCGAGCCGAGCCAGGCTTGCAGTGGCCCTGGCGTGACACCTGCCACCTCAGGCAGAGGGCCTCCCGCGTGCCCTCCATGGCGGGTTTCTCCCCGGAGCCGTGGCCTGGGCACTAGGAAGGCCGGGCCTCCCCGACTCCCGGGAGGAGGGGCTAGCCCAGTTGCGCCCTGGCCCCCAAACCCTCTGGTGCCATCTGCCTGTCTCGGCACTTCTGACTCCACAGAGCCTTTCCTACATCTGGGCTGCCTGCCGTGGCAAAGTGCAGGCGTGGGGTGAGGCCATGGCTTTGTCTTTCCAGGAAAAAATGAGCCCCCTGGCCGAAGCAGCAGGCCCAGGCAGAGCCTTGAGCTTGAAGCCCAGTAGGTCTGTGGCCCTCAGGGCCAGAGCAATGCTTTCAAGGCAGGGAAGCGGCCTGCAAGCTGAGTGGGAGTGGGGGAGGGGAGGGAGACAGCTGAAGCCGAGTCCAGAAGGGCGGCGATGGAAGAGCTGCAGCTGGGTCAGAGCCTGGAGGGAGGGCGGGGCCTTCACTGAGGACCCCCCCGCCCCCCGAGGCCAGCCCTAGGCCCCGGCGGTCGCGCATGCGCCCTTGGCCTGTGCGGTGTGTGGGGGCTTGAACCCAAGCCCGCAGGGCTCCCGGAGCGGCCAGAGAAAGAAGGGCCCATGGAGAGGTAGGCGAGGTGGGCAGGGGGCGCCACCTTACTCTCCTCAGCTCCCTGAGGGAGAGAGAGAGAGACAGAGACAGAGAGAGAGATCCCTGACCTCTGAGTCTCTGCCTCCACCGCTGGCTGGTGCCAACTCACGCGCCATCCCACTTCCAGCCATCACCCCCACGCCTGCCCCGGGGCCAGCCCCACCACAGAGAGGCCGGTTGGTTCCTGCTCACCTCTGTGCCGTCCCTTCCCGACCTGACCCCAGTGCAGGGGATAAGCTTCAGACAAGTCTTTCCATGTCCCTCTGCATGACAATAGACTTCCTCCCCTCTCCATTCCACAGGCCCACCCACCCGGGACATCCACCTTTGTCATTAGCTCAGGAGAGGATGCAAGATGAGAATCTCTGCTATTGTGTGGGGAGACTCAGTTTCCCGGGTTTCCCCCATGGACACATGTTCTTCAGCTGGGTCTGATTTTCTCCAGACAAGCTGTCTTGGGAAGGATTTGGCCAGCCCTAAGAAGCTGAAGGGAAAGGGCGGAGGGGGGTTCTCTCTCTGCCCCCGACAGCCCCGAGCTGGGTCGGTCCCTCAGACCTGGCCAGGGGCAGCCCATCCCCCGGCGCCCTTCCCCGGGGCATCCAAGGGCAGGCTCGGCGCCAGCCCCACCCCGCTCGCCACTGCCCGACCATCGTCCTCCCTCGGGGGGCCTGGGCAGGACAGGGACCCGGGTGTGGGAGGCCTCCAGATCTCAGGCCTGGCACACCGTTTACCAGGCTGCTTCCTCCTCTGACGGGGGCCCAGCACACGCCCCAGGAGACTTGGCAGCCGCCCCCAGGGCTCTAGCCTCTGGAACTCGTCCCCTTGGAAGGGGCCTGGCCCAGGTGCCAGGTTCGGCTGGTCGGCCAGCCTCCTTTGGAGAAAGCAGGCGAGCCGAGCCAGGCTTGCAGTGGCCCTGGCGTGACACCTGCCACCTCAGGCAGAGGGCCTCCCGCGTGCCCTCCATGGCGGGTTTCTCCCCGGAGCCGTGGCCTGGGCACTAGGAAGGCCGGGCCTCCCCGACTCCCGGGAGGAGGGGCTAGCCCAGTTGCGCCCTGGCCCCCAAACCCTCTGGTGCCATCTGCCTGTCTCGGCACTTCTGACTCCACAGAGCCTTTCCTACATCTGGGCTGCCTGCCGTGGCAAAGTGCAGGCGTGGGGTGAGGCCATGGCTTTGTCTTTCCAGGAAAAAATGAGCCCCTGGCCGAAGCAGCAGGCCAGGCAGAGCCTTGAGCTTGAAGCCCAGTAGGTCTGTGGCCCTCAGGGCCAGAGCAATGCTTTCAAGGCAGGGAAGCGGCCTGCAAGCTGAGTGGGAGTGGGGGAGGGGAGGGAGACAGCTGAAGCCGAGTCCAGAAGGGCGGCGATGGAAGAGCTGCAGCTGGGTCAGAGCCTGGAGGGAGGGCGGGGCCTTCACTGAGGACCCCCCCGCCCCCCGAGGCCAGCCCTAGGCCCCGGCGGTCGCGCATGCGCCCTTGGCCTGTGCGGTGTGTGGGGGCTTGAACCCAAGCCCGCAGGGCTCCCAGAGCGGCCAGAGAAAGAAGGGCCCATGGAGAGGTAGGCGAGGTGGGCAGGGGCGCCACCTTACTCTCCTCAGCTCCCTGAGGGAGAGAGAGAGAGACAGAGACAGAGAGAGAGATCCCTGACCTCTGAGTCTCTGCCTCCACCGCTGGCTGGTGCCAACTCACGCGCCATCCCACTTCCAGCCATCACCCCCACGCCTGCCCGGGGCCAGCCCCACCACAGAGAGGCCGGTTGGTTCCTGCTCACCTCTGTGCCGTCCCTTCCCGACCTGACCCCAGTGCAGGGGATAAGCTTCAGACAAGTCTTTCCATGTCCCTCTGCATGACAATAGACTTCCTCCCCTCTCCCATTCCACAGGCCCACCCACCCGGGACATCCACCTTTGTCATTAGCTCAGGAGAGGATGCAAGATGAGAATCTCTGCTATTGTGTGGGGAGACTCAGTTTCCCGGGTTTCCCCCATGGACACATGTTCTTCAGCTGGGTCTGATTTTCTCCAGACAAGCTGTCTTGGGAAGGATTTGGCCAGCCCTAAGAAGCTGAAGGGAAAGGGCGGAGGGGGGTTCTCTCTCTGCCCCGACAGCCCCGAGCTGGGTCGGTCCCTCAGACCTGGCCAGGGGCAGCCCATCCCCCGGCGCCCTTCCCCGGGCATCCAAGGGCAGGCTCGGCGCCAGCCCCACCCCGCTCGCCACTGCCCGACCATCGTCCTCCCTCGGGGGGCCTGGGCAGGACAGGGACCCGGGTGTGGGAGGCCTCCAGATCTCAGGCCTGGCACACCGTTTACCAGGCTGCTTCCTCCTCTGACGGGGGCCCAGCACACGCCCCAGGAGACTTGGCAGCCGCCCCCAGGGCTCTAGCCTCTGGAACTCGTCCCCTTGGAAGGGGCCTGGCCCAGGTGCCAGGTTCGGCTGGTCGGCCAGCCTCCTTTGGAGAAAGCAGGCGAGCCGAGCCAGGCTTGCAGTGGCCCTGGCGTGACACCTGCCACCTCAGGCAGAGGGCCTCCCGCGTGCCCTCCATGGCGGGTTTCTCCCCGGAGCCGTGGCCTGGGCACTAGGAAGGCCGGGCCTCCCCGACTCCCGGGAGGAGGGGCTAGCCCAGTTGCGCCCTGGCCCCCAAACCCTCTGGTGCCATCTGCCTGTCTCGGCACTTCTGACTCCACAGAGCCTTTCCTACATCTGGGCTGCCTGCCGTGGCAAAGTGCAGGCGTGGGGTGAGGCCATGGCTTTGTCTTTCCAGGAAAAAATGAGCCCCTGGCCGAAGCAGCAGGCCCAGGCAGAGCCTTGAGCTTGAAGCCCAGTAGGTCTGTGGCCCTCAGGGCCAGAGCAATGCTTTCAAGGCAGGGAAGCGGCCTGCAAGCTGAGTGGGAGTGGGGGAGGGGAGGGAGACAGCTGAAGCCGAGTCCAGAAGGGCGGCGATGGAAGAGCTGCAGCTGGGTCAGAGCCTGGAGGGAGGGCGGGGCCTTCACTGAGGACCCCCCCGCCCCCCGAGGCCAGCCCTAGGCCCCGGCGGTCGCGCATGCGCCCTTGGCCTGTGCGGTGTGTGGGGGCTTGAACCCAAGCCTGCAGGGCTCCCGGAGCGGCCAGAGAAAGAAGGGCCCATGGAGAGGTAGGCGAGGTGGGCAGGGGGCGCCACCTTACTCTCCTCAGCTCCCTGAGGGAGAGAGAGAGAGACAGAGACAGAGAGAGAGATCCCTGACCTCTGAGTCTCTGCCTCCACCGCTGGCTGGTGCCAACTCACGCGCCATCCCACTTCCAGCCATCACCCCCACGCCTGCCCCGGGGCCAGCCCCACCACAGAGAGGCCGGTTGGTTCCTGCTCACCTCTGTGCCGTCCCTTCCCGACCTGACCCCAGTGCAGGGGATAAGCTTCAGACAAGTCTTTCCATGTCCCTCTGCATGACAATAGACTTCCTCCCCTCTCCCATTCCACAGGCCCACCCACCCGGGACATCCACCTTTGTCATTAGCTCAGGAGAGGATGCAAGATGAGAATCTCTGCTATTGTGTGGGGAGACTCAGTTTCCCGGCTTTCCCCATGGACACATGTTCTTCAGCTGGGTCTGATTTTCTCCAGACAAGCTGTCTTGGGAAGGATTTGGCCAGCCCTAAGAAGCTGAAGGGAAAGGGCGGAGGGGGGTTCTCTCTCTGCCCCCGACAGCCCCGAGCTGGGTCGGTCCCTCAGACCTGGCCAGGGGCAGCCCATCCCCCGGCGCCCTTCCCCGGGGCATCCAAGGGCAGGCTCGGCGCCAGCCCCACCCCGCTCGCTACTGCCTGACCATCGTCCTCCCTCGGGGGGCCTGGGCAGGACAGGGACCCGGGTGTGGGAGGCCTCCAGATCTCAGGCCTGGCACACCGTTTACCAGGCTGCTTCCTCCTCTGACGGGGGCCCAGCACACGCCCCAGGAGACTTGGCAGCCGCCCCCAGGGCTCTAGCCTCTGGAACTCGTCCCCTTGGAAGGGGCCTGGCCCAGGTGCCAGGTTCGGCTGGTCGGCCAGCCTCCTTTGGAGAAAGCAGGCGAGCCGAGCCAGGCTTGCAGTGGCCCTGGCGTGACACCTGCCACCTCAGGCAGAGGGCCTCCCGCGTGCCCTCCATGGCGGGTTTCTCCCCGGAGCCGTGGCCTGGGCACTAGGAAGGCCGGGCCTCCCCGACTCCCGGGAGGAGGGGCTAGCCCAGTTGCGCCCTGGCCCCCAAACCCTCTGGTGCCATCTGCCTGTCTCGGCACTTCTGACTCCACAGAGCCTTTCCTACATCTGGGCTGCCTGCCGTGGCAAAGTGCAGGCGTGGGGTGAGGCCATGGCTTTGTCTTTCCAGGAAAAAATGAGCCCCTGGCCGAAGCAGCAGGCCCAGGCAGAGCCTTGAGCTTGAAGCCCAGTAGGTCTGTGGCCCTCAGGGCCAGAGCAATGCTTTCAAGGCAGGGAAGCGGCCTGCAAGCTGAGTGGGAGTGGGGGAGGGGAGGGAGACAGCTGAAGCCGAGTCCAGAAGGGCGGCGATGGAAGAGCTGCAGCTGGGTCAGAGCCTGGAGGGAGGGCGGGGCCTTCACTGAGGGCCCCCCCGCCCCCCGAGGCCAGCCCTAGGCCCCGGCGGTCGCGCATGCGCCCTTTGCCTGTGCGGTGTGTGGGGGCTTGAACCCAACCCGCAGGGCTCCCGGAGCGGCCAGAGAAAGAAGGGCCCATGGAGAGGTAGGCGAGGTGGGCAGGGGGCGCCACCTTACTCTCCTCAGCTCCCTGAGGGAGAGAGAGAGAGAGAGACAGAGACAGAGAGAGATCCCTGACCTCTGAGTCTCTGCCTCCACCGCTGGCTGGTGCCAACTCACGCGCCATCCCACTTCCAGCCATCACCCCCACGTCTGACCCGGGGCCAGCCCCACCACAGAGAGGCCGGTTTGTTCCTGCTCACCTCTGTGCCGTCCCTTCCCGACCTGACCCCAGTGCAGGGGATAAGCTTCAGACAAGTCTTTCCATGTCCCTCTGCATGACAATAGACTTCCTCCCCTCTCCCATTCCACAGGCCCACCCACCCGGGACATCCACCTTTGTCATTAGCTCAGGAGAGGATGCAAGATGAGAATCTCTGCTATTGTGTGGGGAGACTCAGTTTCCCGGGTTTCCCCCATGGACACATGTTCTTCAGCTGGGTCTGATTTTCTCCAGACAAGCTGTCTTGGGAAGGATTGGCCAGCCCTAAGAGCTGAAGGGAAAGGGCGGAGGGGGGTTCTCTCTCTGCCCCCGACAGCCCCGAGCTGGGTCGGTCCCTCAGACCTGGCCAGGGGCAGCCCATCCCCGGCGCCCTTCCCCGGGGCATCCAAGGGCAGGCTCGGCGCCAGCCCCACCCCGCTCGCCACTGCCCGACATCGTCCTCCCTCGGGGGGCCTGGGCAGGACAGGGACCCGGGTGTGGGAGGCCTCCAGATCTCAGGCCTGGCACACCGTTTACCAGGCTGCTTCCTCCTCTGACGGGGGCCCAGCACACGCCCCAGGAGACTTGGCAGCCGCCCCCAGGGCTCTAGCCTCTGGAACTCGTCCCCTTGGAAGGGGCCTGGCCCAGGTGCCAGGTTCGGCTGGTCGGCCAGCCTCCTTTGGAGAAAGCAGGCGAGCCGAGCCAGGCTTGCAGTGGCCCTGGCGTGACACCTGCCACCTCAGGCAGAGGGCCTCCCGCGTGCCCTCCATGGCGGGTTTCTCCCCGGAGCCGTGGCCTGGGCACTAGGAAGGCCGGGCCTCCCCGACTCCCGGGAGGAGGGGCTAGCCCAGTTGCGCCCTGGCCCCCAAACCCTCTGGTGCCATCTGCCTGTCTCGGCACTTCTGACTCCACAGAGCCTTTCCTACATCTGGGCTGCCTGCCGTGGCAAAGTGCAGGCGTGGGGTGAGGCCATGGCTTTGTCTTTCCAGGAAAAAATGAGCCCCTGGCCGAAGCAGCAGGCCCAGGCAGAGCCTTGAGCTTGAAGCCCAGTAGGTCTGTGGCCTCAGGGCCAGAGCAATGCTTTCAAGGCAGGGAAGCGGCCTGCAAGCTGAGTGGGAGTGGGGGAGGGGAGGGAGACAGCTGAAGCCGAGTCCAGAAGGGCGGCGATGGAAGAGCTGCAGCTGGGTCAGAGCCTGGAGGGAGGGCGGGGCCTTCACTGAGGACCCCCCCGCCCCCCGAGGCCAGCCCTAGGCCCCGGCGGTCGCGCATGCGCCCTTGGCCTGTGCGGTGTGTGGGGGCTTGAACCCAAGCCCGCAGGGCTCCCAGAGCGGCCAGAGAAAGAAGGGCCCATGGAGAGGTAGGCGAGGTGGGCAGGGGGCGCCACCTTACTCTCCTCAGCTCCCCTGAGGGAGAGAGAGAGAGACAGAGACAGAGAGAGAGATCCCTGACCTCTGAGTCTCTGCCTCCACCGCTGGCTGGTGCCAACTCACGCGCCATCCCACTTCCAGCCATCACCCCCACGCCTGCCCCGGGGCCAGCCCCACCACAGAGAGGCCGGTTGGTTCCTGCTCACCTCTGTGCCGTCCCTTCCCGACCTGACCCCAGTGCAGGGGATAAGCTTCAGACAAGTCTTTCCATGTCCCTCTGCATGACAATAGACTTCCTCCCCTCTCCCATTCCACAGGCCCACCCACCCGGGACATCCACCTTTGTCATTAGCTCAGGAGAGGATGCAAGATGAGAATCTCTGCTATTGTGTGGGGAGACTCAGTTTCCCGGGTTTCCCCCATGGACACATGTTCTTCAGCTGGGTCTGATTTTCTCCAGACAAGCTGTCTTGGGAAGGATTTGGCCAGCCTAAGAAGCTGAAGGGAAAGGGCGGGAGGGGGGTTCTCTCTCTGCCCCCGACAGCCCCGAGCTGGGTCGGTCCCTCAGACCTGGCCAGGGGCAGCCCATCCCCCGGCGCCCTTCCCCGGGGCATCCAAGGGCAGGCTCGGCGCCAGCCCCACCCCGCTCGCCACTGCCCGACCATCGTCCTCCCTCGGGGGGCCTGGGCAGGACAGGGACCCGGGTGTGGGAGGCCTCCAGATCTCAGGCCTGGCACACCGTTTACCAGGCTGCTTCCTCCTCTGACGGGGGGCCCAGCACACGCCCCAGGAGACTTGGCAGCCGCCCCCAGGGCTCTAGCCTCTGGAACTCGTCCCTTGGAAGGGGCCTGGCCCAGGTGCCAGGTTCGGCTGGTCGGCCAGCCTCCTTTGGAGAAAGCAGGCGAGCCGAGCCAGGCTTGCAGTGGCCCTGGCGTGACACCTGCCACCTCAGGCAGAGGGCCTCCCGCGTGCCCTCCATGGCGGGTTTCTCCCCGGAGCCGTGGCCTGGGCACTAGGAAGGCCGGGCCTCCCCGACTCCCGGGAGGAGGGGCTAGCCCAGTTGCGCCCTGGCCCCCAAACCCTCTGGTGCCATCTGCCTGTCTCGGCACTTCTGACTCCACAGAGCCTTTCCTACATCTGGGCTGCCTGCCGTGGCAAAGTGCAGGCGTGGGGTGAGGCCATGGCTTTGTCTTTCCAGGAAAAAATGAGCCCCTGGCCGAAGCAGCAGGCCCAGGCAGAGCCTTGAGCTTGAAGCCCAGTAGGTCTGTGGCCCTCAGGGCCAGAGCAATGCTTTCAAGGCAGGGAAGCGGCCTGCAAGCTGAGTGGGAGTGGGGGAGGGGAGGGAGACAGCTGAAGCCGAGTCCAGAAGGGCGGCGATGGAAGAGCTGCAGCTGGGTCAGAGCCTGGAGGGAGGGCGGGGCCTTCACTGAGGACCCCCCCGCCCCCCGAGGCCAGCCCTAGGCCCCGGCGGTCGCGCATGCGCCCTTGGCCTGTGCGGTGTGTGGGGGCTTGAACCCAAGCCTGCAGGGCTCCCGGAGCGGCCAGAGAAAGAAGGGCCCATGGAGAGGTAGGCGAGGTGGGCAGGGGGCGCCACCTTACTCTCCTCAGCTCCCTGAGGGAGAGAGAGAGAGACAGAGACAGAGAGAGAGATCCCTGACCTCTGAGTCTCTGCCTCCACCGCTGGCTGGTGCCAACTCACGCGCCATCCCACTTCCAGCCATCACCCCCCACGCCTGCCCCGGGGCCAGCCCCACCACAGAGAGGCCGGTTGGTTCCTGCTCACCTCTGTGCCGTCCCTTCCCGACCTGACCCCAGTGCAGGGGATAAGCTTCAGACAAGTCTTTCCATGTCCCTCTGCATGACAATAGACTTCCTCCCCTCTCCCATTCCACAGGCCCACCCACCCGGGACATCCACCTTTGTCATTAGCTCAGGAGAGGATGCAAGATGAGAATCTCTGCTATTGTGTGGGGAGACTCAGTTTCCCGGCTTTCCCCCATGGACACATGTTCTTCAGCTGGGTCTGATTTTCTCCAGACAAGCTGTCTTGGGAAGGATTTGGCCAGCCCTAAGAAGCTGAAGGGAAAGGGCGGAGGGGGGTTCTCTCTCTGCCCCCGACAGCCCCGAGCTGGGTCGGTCCCTCAGACCTGGCCAGGGGCAGCCCATCCCCCGGCGCCCTTCCCCGGGGCATCCAAGGGCAGGCTCGGCGCCAGCCCCACCCCGCTCGCTACTGCCTGACCATCGTCCTCCCTCGGGGGGCCTGGGCAGGACAGGGACCCGGGTGTGGGAGGCCTCCAGATCTCAGGCCTGGCACACCGTTTACCAGGCTGCTTCCTCCTCTGACGGGGGCCCAGCACACGCCCCAGGAGACTTGGCAGCCGCCCCCAGGGCTCTAGCCTCTGGAACTCGTCCCCTTGGAAGGGGCCTGGCCCAGGTGCCAGGTTCGGCTGGTCGGCCAGCCTCCTTTGGAGAAAGCAGGCGAGCCGAGCCAGGCTTGCAGTGGCCCTGGCGTGACACCTGCCACCTCAGGCAGAGGGCCTCCCGCGTGCCCTCCATGGCGGGTTTCTCCCCGGAGCCGTGGCCTGGGCACTAGGAAGGCCGGGCCTCCCCGACTCCCGGGAGGAGGGGCTAGCCCAGTTGCGCCCTGGCCCCCAAACCCTCTGGTGCCATCTGCCTGTCTCGGCACTTCTGACTCCACAGAGCCTTTCCTACATCTGGGCTGCCTGCCGTGGCAAAGTGCAGGCGTGGGGTGAGGCCATGGCTTTGTCTTTCCAGGAAAAAATGAGCCCCTGGCCGAAGCAGCAGGCCCAGGCAGAGCCTTGAGCTTGAAGCCCAGTAGGTCTGTGGCCCTCAGGGCCAGAGCAATGCTTTCAAGGCAGGGAAGCGGCCTGCAAGCTGAGTGGGAGTGGGGGAGGGGAGGGAGACAGCTGAAGCCGAGTCCAGAAGGGCGGCGATGGAAGAGCTGCAGCTGGGTCAGAGCCTGGAGGGAGGGCGGGGCCTTCACTGAGGGCCCCCCCGCCCCCCGAGGCCAGCCCTAGGCCCCGGCGGTCGCGCATGCGCCCTTTGCCTGTGCGGTGTGTGGGGGCTTGAACCCAACCCGCAGGGCTCCCGGAGCGGCCAGAGAAAGAAGGGCCCATGGAGAGGTAGGCGAGGTGGGCAGGGGGCGCCACCTTACTCTCCTCAGCTCCCTGAGGGAGAGAGAGAGAGACAGAGACAGAGAGAGAGATCCCTGACCTCTGAGTCTCTGCCTCCACCGCTGGCTGGTGCCAACTCACGCGCCATCCCACTTCCAGCCATCACCCCCACGTCTGACCCGGGGCCAGCCCCACCACAGAGAGGCCGGTTGGTTCCTGCTCACCTCTGTGCCGTCCCTTCCCGACCTGACCCCAGTGCAGGGGATAAGCTTCAGACAAGTCTTTCCATGTCCCTCTGCATGACAATAGACTTCCTCCCCTCTCCCATTCCACAGGCCCACCCACCCGGGACATCCACCTTTGTCATTAGCTCAGGAGAGGATGCAAGATGAGAATCTCTGCTATTGTGTGGGGAGACTCAGTTTCCCGGCTTTCCCCCATGGACACATGTTCTTCAGCTGGGTCTGATTTTCTCCAGACAAGCTGTCTTGGGAAGGATTTGGCCAGCCCTAAGAACCTGAAGGGAAAGGGCGGAGGGGGGTTCTCTCTCTGCCCCCGACAGCCCCGAGCTGGGTCGGTCCCTCAGACCTGGCCAGGGGCAGCCCATCCCCCGGCGCTCTTCCCCGGGGCATCCAAGGGCAGGCTCGGCGCCAGCCCCACCCCGCTCGCCACTGCCCGACCATCGTCCTCCCTCGGGGGGCCTGGGCAGGACAGGGACCCGGCTGTGGGAGGCCTCCAGATCTCAGGCCTGGCACACCGTTTACCAGGCTGCTTCCTCCTCTGACGGGGGCCCAGCACACGCCCCAGGAGACTTGGCAGCCGCCCCCAGGGCTCTAGCCTCTGGAACTCGTCCCCTTGGAAGGGGCCTGGCCCAGGTGCCAGGTTCGGCTGGTCGGCCAGCCTCCTTTGGAGAAAGCAGGCGAGCCGAGCCAGGCTTGCAGTGGCCCTGGCGTGACACCTGCCACCTCAGGCAGAGGGCCTCCCGCGTGCCCTCCATGGCGGGTTTCTCCCCGGAGCCGTGGCCTGGGCACTAGGAAGGCCGGGCCTCCCCGACTCCCGGGAGGAGGGGCTAGCCCAGTTGCGCCCTGGCCCCCAAACCCTCTGGTGCCATCTGCCTGTCTCGGCACTTCTGACTCCACAGAGCCTTTCCTACATCTGGGCTGCCTGCCGTGGCAAAGTGCAGGCGTGGGGTGAGGCCATGGCTTTGTCTTTCCAGGAAAAAATGAGCCCCTGGCCGAAGCAGCAGGCCCAGGCAGAGCCTTGAGCTTGAAGCCCAGTAGGTCTGTGGCCCTCAGGGCCAGAGCAATGCTTTCAAGGCAGGGAAGCGGCCTGCAAGCTGAGTGGGAGTGGGGGAGGGGAGGGAGACAGCTGAAGCCGAGTCCAGAAGGGCGGCGATGGAAGAGCTGCAGCTGGGTCAGAGCCTGGAGGGAGGGCGGGGCCTTCACTGAGGGCCCCCCCGCCCCCCGAGGCCAGCCCTAGGCCCCGGCGGTCGCGCATGCGCCCTTGGCCTGTGCGGTGTGTGGGGGCTTGAACCCAACCCGCAGGGCTCCCGGAGCGGCCAGAGAAAGAAGGGCCCATGGAGAGGTAGGCGAGGTGGGCAGGGGGCGCCACCTTACTCTCCTCAGCTCCCTGAGGGAGAGAGAGAGAGACAGAGACAGAGAGAGAGATCCCTGACCTCTGAGTCTCTGCCTCCACCGCTGGCTGGTGCCAACTCACGCGCCATCCCACTTCCAGCCATCACCCCCACGCCTGCCCCGGGGCCAGCCCCACCACAGAGAGGCCGGTTGGTTCCTGCTCACCTCTGTGCCGTCCCTTCCCGACCTGACCCCAGTGCAGGGGATAAGCTTCAGACAAGTCTTTCCATGTCCCTCTGCATGACAATAGACTTCCTCCAATCTCCCATTCCACAGGCCCACCCACCCGGGACATCCACCTTTGTCATTAGCTCAGGAGAGGATGCAAGATGAGAATCTCTGCTATTGTGTGGGGAGACTCAGTTTCCCGGGTTTCCCCCATGGACACATGTTCTTCAGCTGGGTCTGATTTTCTCCAGACAAGCTGTCTTGGGAAGGATTTGGCCAGCCCTAAGAACCTGAAGGGAAAGGGCGGAGGGGGGTTCTCTCTCTGCCCCCGACAGCCCCGAGCTGGGTCGGTCCCTCAGACCTGGCCAGGGGCAGCCCATCCCCCGGCGCCCTTCCCCGGGGCATCCAAGGGCAGGCTCGGCGCCAGCCCCACCCCGCTCGCCACTGCCCGACCATCGTCCTCCCTCGGGGGGCCTGGGCAGGACAGGGACCCGGCTGTGGGAGGCCTCCAGATCTCAGGCCTGGCACACCGTTTACCAGGCTGCTTCCTCCTCTGACGGGGGCCCAGCACACGCCCCAGGAGACTTGGCAGCCGCCCCCAGGGCTCTAGCCTCTGGAACTCGTCCCCTTGGAAGGGGCCTGGCCCAGGTGCCAGGTTCGGCTGGTCGGCCAGCCTCCTTTGGAGAAAGCAGGCGAGCCGAGCCAGGCTTGCAGTGGCCCTGGCGTGACACCTGCCACCTCAGGCAGAGGGCCTCCCGCGTGCCCTCCATGGCGGGTTTCTCCCCGGAGCCGTGGCCTGGGCACTAGGAAGGCCGGGCCTCCCCGACTCCCGGGAGGAGGGGCTAGCCCAGTTGCGCCCTGGCCCCCAAACCCTCTGGTGCCATCTGCCTGTCTCGGCACTTCTGACTCCACAGAGCCTTTCCTACATCTGGGCTGCCTGCCGTGGCAAAGTGCAGGCGTGGGGTGAGGCCATGGCTTTGTCTTTCCAGGAAAAAATGAGCCCCTGGCCGAAGCAGCAGGCCCAGGCAGAGCCTTGAGCTTGAAGCCCAGTAGGTCTGTGGCCCTCAGGGCCAGAGCAATGCTTTCAAGGCAGGGAAGCGGCCTGCAAGCTGAGTGGGAGTGGGGGAGGGGAGGGAGACAGCTGAAGCCGAGTCCAGAAGGGCGGCGATGGAAGAGCTGCAGCTGGGTCAGAGCCTGGAGGGAGGGCGGGGCCTTCACTGAGGACCCCCCCGCCCCCCGAGGCCAGCCCTAGGCCCCGGCGGTCGCGCATGCGCCCTTGCCCTGTGCGGTGTGTGGGGGCTTGAACCCAAGCCCGCAGGGCTCCCGGAGCGGCCAGAGAAAGAAGGGCCCATGGAGAGGTAGGCGAGGTGGGCAGGGGGCGCCACCTTACTCTCCTCAGCTCCCTGAGGGAGAGAGAGAGAGACAGAGACAGAGAGAGAGATCCCTGACCTCTGAGTCTCTGCCTCCACCGCTGGCTGGTGCCAACTCACGCGCCATCCCACTTCCAGCCATCACCCCCACGCCTGCCCCGGGGCCAGCCCCACCACAGAGAGGCCGGTTGGTTCCTGCTCACCTCTGTGCCGTCCCTTCCCGACCTGACCCCAGTGCAGGGGATAAGCTTCAGACAAGTCTTTCCATGTCCCTCTGCATGACAATAGACTTCCTCCCCTCTCCCATTCCACAGGCCCACCCACCCGGGACATCCACCTTTGTCATTAGCTCAGGAGAGGATGCAAGATGAGAATCTCTGCTATTGTGTGGGGAGACTCAGTTTCCCGGCTTTCCCCCATGGACACATGTTCTTCAGCTGGGTCTGATTTTCTCCAGACAAGCTGTCTTGGGAAGGATTTGGCCAGCCCTAAGAAGCTGAAGGGAAAGGGCGGAGGGGGGTTCTCTCTCTGCCCCCGACAGCCCCGAGCTGGGTCGGTCCCTCAGACCTGGCCAGGGGCAGCCCATCCCCCGGCGCCCTTCCCCGGGGCATCCAAGGGCAGGCTCGGCGCCAGCCCCACCCCGCTCGCCACTGCCCGACCATCGTCCTCCCTCGGGGGGCCTGGGCAGGACAGGGACCCGGCTGTGGGAGGCCTCCAGATCTCAGGCCTGGCACACCGTTTACCAGGCTGCTTCCTCCTCTGACGGGGGCCCAGCACACGCCCCAGGAGACTTGGCAGCCGCCCCCATGGCTCTAGCCTCTGGAACTCGTCCCCTTGGAAGGGGCCTGGCCCAGGTGCCAGGTTCGGCTGGTCGGCCAGCCTCCTTTGGAGAAAGCAGGCGAGCCGAGCCAGGCTTGCAGTGGCCCTGGCGTGACACCTGCCACCTCAGGCAGAGGGCCTCCCGCGTGCCCTCCATTGCGGGTTTCTCCCCGGAGCTGTGGCCTGGGCACTAGGAAGGCCGGGCCTCCCCGACTCCCGGGAGGAGGGGCTAGCCGAGTTGCGCCCTGGCCCCCAAACCCTCTGGTGCCATCTGCCTGTCTCGGCACTTCTGACTCCACAGAGCCTTTCCTACATCTGGGCTGCCTGCCGTGGCAAAGTGCAGGCGTGGGGTGAGGCCATGGCTTTGTCTTTCCAGGAAAAAATGAGCCCCTGGCCGAAGCAGCAGGCCCAGGCAGAGCCTTGAGCTTGAAGCCCAGTAGGTCTGTGGCCCTCAGGGCCAGAGCAATGCTTTCAAGGCAGGGAAGCGGCCTGCAAGCTGAGTGGGAGTGGGGGAGGGGAGGGAGACAGCTGAAGCCGAGTCCAGAAGGGCGGCGATGGAAGAGCTGCAGCTGGGTCAGAGCCTGGAGGGAGGGCGGGGCCTTCACTGAGGACCCCCCCGCCCCCCGAGGCCAGCCCTAGGCCCCGGCGGTCGCGCATGCGCCCTTGGCCTGTGCGGTGTGTGGGGGCTTGAACCCAAGCCCGCAGGGCTCCCGGAGCGGCCAGAGAAAGAAGGGCCCATGGAGAGTTAGGCGAGGTGGGCAGGGGGCGCCACCTTACTCTCCTCAGCTCCCTGAGGGAGAGAGAGAGAGACAGAGACAGAGAGAGAGATCCCTGACCTCTGAGTCTCTGCCTCCACCGCTGGCTGGTGCCAACTCACGCGCCATCCCACTTCCAGCCATCACCCCCACGCCTGCCCCGGGGCCAGCCCCACCACAGAGAGGCCGGTTGGTTCCTGCTCACCTCTGTGCCGTCCCTTCCCGACCTGACCCCAGTGCAGGGGATAAGCTTCAGACAAGTCTTTCCATGTCCCTCTGCATGACAATAGACTTCCTCCCCTCTCCCATTCCACAGGCCCACCCACCCGGGACATCCACCTTTGTCATTAGCTCAGGAGAGGATGCAAGATGAGAATCTCTGCTATTGTGTGGGGAGACTCAGTTTCCCGGCTTTCCCCCATGGACACATGTTCTTCAGCTGGGTCTGATTTTCTCCAGACAAGCTGTCTTGGGAAGGATTTGGCCAGCCCTAAGAAGCTGAAGGGAAAGGGCGGAGGAGGGTTCTCTCTCTGCCCCCTACAGCCCCGAGCTGGGTCGGTCCCTCAGACCTGGCCAGGGGCAGCCCATCCCCCGGCGCCCTTCCCCGGGGCATCCAAGGGCAGGCTCGGCGCCAGCCCCACCCCGCTCGCCACTGCCCGACCATCGTCCTCCCTCGGGGGGCCTGGGCAGGACAGGGACCCGGCTGTGGGAGGCCTCCAGATCTCAGGCCTGGCACACCGTTTACCAGGCTGCTTCCTCCTCTGACGGGGGCCCAGCACACGCCCCAGGAGACTTGGCAGCCGCCCCCAGGGCTCTAGCCTCTGGAACTCGTCCCCTTGGAAGGGGCCTGGCCCAGGTGCCAGGTTCGGCTGGTCGGCCAGCCTCCTTTGGAGAAAGCAGGCGAGCCGAGCCAGGCTTGCAGTGGCCCTGGCGTGACACCTGCCACCTCAGGCAGAGGGCCTCCCGCGTGCCCTCCATGGCGGGTTTCTCCCCGGAGCCGTGGCCTGGGCACTAGGAAGGCCGGGCCTCCCCGACTCCCGGGAGGAGGGGCTAGCCCAGTTGCGCCCTGGCCCCCAAACCCTCTGGTGCCATCTGCCTGTCTCGGCACTTCTGACTCCACAGAGCCTTTCCTACATCTGGGCTGCCTGCCGTGGCAAAGTGCAGGCGTGGGGTGAGGCCATGGCTTTGTCTTTCCAGGAAAAAATGAGCCCCTGGCCGAAGCAGCAGGCCCAGGCAGAGCCTTGAGCTTGAAGCCCAGTAGGTCTGTGGCCCTCAGGGCCAGAGCAATGCTTTCAAGGCAGGGAAGCGGCCTGCAAGCTGAGTGGGAGTGGGGGAGGGGAGGGAGACAGCTGAAGCCGAGTCCAGAAGGGCGGCGATGGAAGAGCTGCAGCTGGGTCAGAGCCTGGAGGGAGGGCGGGGCCTTCACTGAGGACCCCCCCGCCCCCCGAGGCCAGCCCTAGGCCCCGGCGGTCGCGCATGCGCCCTTGGCCTGTGCGGTGTGTGGGGGCTTGAACCCAAGCCCGCAGGGCTCCCGGAGCGGCCAGAGAAAGAAGGGCCCATGGAGAGGTAGGCGAGGTGGGCAGGGGGCGCCACCTTACTCTCCTCAGCTCCCTGAGGGAGAGAGAGAGAGACAGAGACAGAGAGAGAGATCCCTGACCTCTGAGTCTCTGCCTCCACCGCTGGCTGGTGCCAACTCACGCGCCATCCCACTTCCAGCCATCACCCCCACGCCTGCCCCGGGGCCAGCCCCACCACAGAGAGGCCGGTTGGTTCCTGCTCACCTCTGTGCCGTCCCTTCCCGACCTGACCCCAGTGCAGGGGATAAGCTTCAGACAAGTCTTTCCATGTCCCTCTGCATGACAATAGACTTCCTCCCCTCTCCCATTCCACAGGCCCACCCACCCGGGACATCCACCTTTGTCATTAGCTCAGGAGAGGATGCAAGATGAGAATCTCTGCTATTGTGTGGGGAGACTCAGTTTCCCGGCTTTCCCCCATGGACACATGTTCTTCAGCTGGGTCTGATTTTCTCCAGACAAGCTGTCTTGGGAAGGATTTGGCCAGCCCTAAGAAGCTGAAGGGAAAGGGCGGAGGGGGGTTCTCTCTCTGCCCCCGACAGCCCCGAGCTGGGTCGGTCCCTCAGACCTGGCCAGGGGCAGCCCATCCCCCGGCGCCCTTCCCCGGGGCATCCAAGGGCAGGCTCGGCGCCAGCCCCACCCCGCTCGCCACTGCCCGACCATCGTCCTCCCTCGGGGGGCCTGGGCAGGACAGGGACCCGGCTGTGGGAGGCCTCCAGATCTCAGGCCTGGCACACCGTTTACCAGGCTGCTTCCTCCTCTGACGGGGGGCCCAGCACACGCCCCAGGAGACTTGGCAGCCGCCCCCAGGGCTCTAGCCTCTGGAACTCGTCCCCTTGGAAGGGGCCTGGCCCAGGTGCCAGGTTCGGCTGGTCGGCCAGCCTCCTTTGGAGAAAGCAGGCGAGCCGAGCCAGGCTTGCAGTGGCCCTGGCGTGACACCTGCCACCTCAGGCAGAGGGCCTCCCGCGTGCCCTCCATGGCGGGTTTCTCCCCGGAGCCATGGCCTGGGCACTAGGAAGGCCGGGCCTCCCCGACTCCCGGGAGGAGGGGCTAGCCCAGTTGCGCCCTGGCCCCCAAACCCTCTGGTGCCATCTGCCTGTCTCGGCACTTCTGACTCCACAGAGCCTTTCCTACATCTGGGCTGCCTGCCGTGGCAAAGTGCAGGCGTGGGGTGAGGCCATTGCTTTGTCTTTCCAGGAAAAAATGAGCCCCTGGCCGAAGCAGCAGGCCCAGGCAGAGCCTTGAGCTTGAAGCCCAGTAGGTCTGTGGCCCTCAGGGCCAGAGCAATGCTTTCAAGGCAGGGAAGCGGCCTGCAAGCTGAGTGGGAGTGGGGGAGGGGAGGGAGACAGCTGAAGCCGAGTCCAGAAGGGCGGCGATGGAAGAGCTGCAGCTGGGTCAGAGCCTGGAGGGAGGGCGGGGCCTTCACTGAGGACCCCCCCGCCCCCCGAGGCCAGCCCTAGGCCCCGGCGGTCGCGCATGCGCCCTTGGCATGTGCGGTGTGTGGGGGCTTGAACCCAAGCCCGCAGGGCTCCCGGAGCGGCCAGAGAAAGAAGGGCCCATGGAGAGGTAGGCGAGGTGGGCAGGGGGCGCCACCTTACTCTCCTCAGCTCCCTGAGGGAGAGAGAGAGAGACAGAGACAGAGAGAGAGATCCCTGACCTCTGAGTCTCTGCCTCCACCGCTGGCTGGTGCCAACTCACGCGCCATCCCACTTCCAGCCATCACCCCCACGCCTGCCCCGGGGCCAGCCCCACCACAGAGAGGCCGGTTGGTTCCTGCTCACCTCTGTGCCGTCCCTTCCCGACCTGACCCCAGTGCAGGGGATAAGCTTCAGACAAGTCTTTCCATGTCCCTCTGCATGACAATAGACTTCCTCCCCTCTCCCATTCCACAGGCCCACCCACCCGGGACATCCACCTTTGTCATTAGCTCAGGAGAGGATGCAAGATGAGAATCTCTGCTATTGTGTGGGGAGACTCAGTTTCCCGGGTTTCCCCCATGGACACATGTTCTTCAGCTGGGTCTGATTTTCTCCAGACAAGCTGTCTTGGGAAGGATTTGGCCAGCCCTAAGAAGCTGAAGGGAAAGGGCGGAGGGGGGTTCTCTCTCTGCCCCAGACAGCCCCGAGCTGGGTCGGTCCCTCATACCTGGCCAGGGGCAGCCCATCCCCCGGCGCCCTTCCCCGGGGCATCCAAGGGCAGGCTCGGCGCCAGCCCCACCCCGCTCGCCACTGCCCGACCATCGTCCTCCCTCGGGGGGCCTGGGCAGGACAGGGACCCGGGTGTGGGAGGCCTCCAGATCTCAGGCCTGGCACACCGTTTACCAGGCTGCTTCCTCCTCTGACGGGGGCCCAGCACACGCCCCAGGAGACTTGGCAGCCGCCCCCAGGGCTCTAGCCTCTGGAACTCGTCCCCTTGGAAGGGGCCTGGCCCAGGTGCCATGTTCGGCTGGTCGGCCAGCCTCCTTTGGAGAAAGCAGGCGAGCCGAGCCAGGCTTGCAGTGGCCCTGGCGTGACACCTGCCACCTCAGGCAGAGGGCCTCCCGCGTGCCCTCCATGGCGGGTTTCTCCCCGGAGCCGTGGCCTGGGCACTAGGAAGGCCGGGCCTCCCCGACTCCCGGGAGGAGGGGCTAGCCCAGTTGCGCCCTGGCCCCCAAACCCTCTGGTGCCATCTGCCTGTCTCGGCACTTCTGACTCCACAGAGCCTTTCCTACATCTGGGCTGCCTGCCGTGGCAAAGTGCAGGCGGGGGGTGAGGCCATGGCTTTGTCTTTCCAGGAAAAAATGAGCCCCTGGCCGAAGCAGCAGGCCCAGGCAGAGCCTTGAGCTTGAAGCCCAGTAGGTCTGTGGCCCTCAGGGCCAGAGCAATGCTTTCAAGGCAGGGAAGCGGCCTGCAAGCTGAGTGGGAGTGGGGGAGGGGAGGG
>NW_026691773.1:0-46336 GCF_020826845.1 Diceros bicornis minor
GGCCAGCCTCCTTTGGAGAAAGCAGGCAAGCCGAGCCAGGCTTGCAGTGGCCCTGGCGTGACACCTGCCACCTCAGGCAGAGGGCCTCCCGCGTGCCCTCCATGGCGGGTTTCTCCCCGGAGCCGTGGCCTGGGCACTAGGAAGGCCGGGCCTCCCCGACTCCCGGGAGGAGGGGCTAGCCCAGTTGCGCCCTGGCCCCCAAACCCTCTGGTGCCATCTGCCTGTCTCGGCACTTCTGACTCCACAGAGCCTTTCCTACATCTGGGCTGCCTGCCGTGGCAAAGTGCAGGCGTGGGGTGAGGCCATGGCTTTGTCTTTCCAGGAAAAAATGAGCCCCTGGCCGAAGCAGCAGGCCCAGGCAGAGCCTTGAGCTTGAAGCCCAGTAGGTCTGTGGCCCTCAGGGCCAGAGCCATGCTTTCAAGGCAGGGCAGCGGCCTCCAAGCTGAGTGGGAGTGGGGGAGGGGAGGGAGACAGCTGAAGCCGAGTCCAGAAGGGCGGCGATGGAAGAGCTGCAGCTGGGTCAGAGCCTGGAGGGAGGGCGGGGCCTTCACTGAGGACCCCCCCCCGGAGGCCAGCCCTAGGCCCCGGCGGTCGCGCATGCGCCCTTGGCCTGTGCGGTGTGTGGGGGGTTGAACCCAAGCCCGCAGGGCTCCCGGAGCGGCCAGAGAAAGAAGGGCCCATGGAGAGGTAGGCGAGGTGGGCAGGGGGCGCCACCTTGCTCTCCTCAGCTCCCTGAGGGAGAGAGACAGAGACAGAGACAGAGAGAGAGAGATCCCTGACCTCTGAGTCTCTGCCTCCACCGCTGGCTGGTGCCAACTCACGCACCATCCCACTTCCAGCCATCACCCCCACGCCTGCCCCGGGGCCAGCCCCACCACAGAGAGGCCGGTTGGTTCCTGCTCACCTCTGTGCCGTCCCTTCCCGACCTGACCCCAGTGCAGGGGATAAGCTTCAGACAAGTCTTTCCATGTCCCTCTGCATGACAATAGACTTCCTCCCCTCTCCCATTCCACAGGCCCACCCGGGACATCCACCATTGTCATTAGCTCAGAAGAGGATGCAAGATGAGATTCTCTGCTATTGTGTGGGGAGACTCAGTTTCCCGTTTTACCCCCATGGACACATGTTCTTCAGCTGGGTCTGAATTTCTCCAGACAAGCTGTCTTGGGAAGGATTTGGCCAGCCCTAAGAACCTGAAGGGAAAGGGCGGAGGGGGGTTCTCTCTCTGCCCCCGACAGCCCCGAGCTGGGTCGGTCCCTCAGACCTGGCCAGGGGCAGCCCATCCCCCGGCGCCCTTCCCCGGGGCATCCAAGGGCAGGCTCGGCGCCAGCTCCAACCCGCTCGCCACTGCCCGACCATCGTCCTCCCTCGGGGGGCCTGGGCAGGACAGGGACCCGGCTGTGGGAGGCCTCCAGATCTCAGGCCTGGCACACCGTTTACCAGGCTTCTTCCTCCTCTGACGGGGGCCCAGCACACGCCCCAGGAGACTTGGCAGCCGCCCTCAGGGCTCTATCCTCTGGAACTCGTCCCCTTGGAAGGGGCCTGGCCCAGGTGCCAGGTTCGGCTGGTCGGCCAGCCTCCTTTGGAGAAAGCAGGCAAGCCGAGCCAGGCTTGCAGTGGCCCTGGCGTGACACCTGCCACCTCAGGCAGAGGGCCTCCCGCGTGCCCTCCATGGCGGGTTTCTCCCCGGAGCCGTGGCCTGGGCACTAGGAAGGCCGGGCCTCCCCGACTCCCGGGAGGAGGGGTAGCCCAGTTGCGCCCTGGCCCCCAAACCCTCTGGTGCCATCTGCCTGTCTCGGCACTTCTGACTCCACAGAGCCTTTCCTACATCTGGGCTGCCTGCCGTGGCAAAGTGCAGGCGTGGGGTGAGGCCATGGCTTTGTCTTTCCAGGAAAAAATGAGCCCCTGGCCGAAGCAGCAGGCCCAGGCAGAGCCTTGAGCTTGAAGCCCAGTAGGTCTGTGGCCCTCAGGGCCAGAGCCATGCTTTCAAGGCAGGGAAGCGGCCTCCAAGCTGAGTGGGAGTGGGGGAGGGGAGGGAGACAGCTGAAGCCGAGTCCAGAAGGGCGGCGATGGAAGAGCTGCAGCTGGGTCAGAGCCTGGAGGGAGGGCGGGGCCTTCACTGAGGACCCCCCCCCCAGGCCAGCCCTAGGCCCCAGCGGTCGCGCATGCGCCCTTGGCCTGTGCGGTGTGGGGGGGGTTGAACCCAAGCCCGCAGGGCTCCCGGAGCGGCCAGAGAAAGAAGGGCCCATGGAGAGGTAGGCGAGGTGGGCAGGGGGCGCCACCTTGCTCTCCTCAGCTCCCTGAGGGAGAGAGACAGAGACAGAGAGAGAGAGATCCCTGACCTCTGAGTCTCTGCCTCCACCGCTGGCTGGTGCCAACTCACGCGCCATCCCACTTCCAGCCATCACCCCCACGCCTGCCCCGGGGCCAGCCCCACCACAGAGAGGCCGGTTGGTTCCTGCTCACCTCTGTGCCCTCCCTTCCCGACCTGACCCCAGTGCAGGGGATAAGCTTCAGACAAGTCTTTCCATGTCCCTCTGCATGACAATAGACTTCCTCCCCTCTCCCATTCCACAGGCCCACCCGGGACATCCACCTTTGTCATTAGCTCAGGAGAGGATGCAAGATGAGAATCTCTGCTATTGTGTGGGGAGACTCAGTTTCCCGGGTTTCCCCCATGGACACATGTTCTTCAGCTGGGTCTGATTTTCTCCAGACAAGCTGTCTTGGGAAGGATTTGGCCAGCCCTAAGAACCTGAAGGGAAAGGGCGGAGGGGGGTTCTCTCTCTGCCCCCGACAGCCCCGAGCTGGGTCGGTCCCTCAGAACTGGCCAGGGGCAGCCCATCCCCCGGCGCCCTTCCCCGGGGCATCCAAGGGCAGGCTCGGCGCCAGCCCCACCCCGCTCGCCACTGCCCGACCATCGTCCTCCCTCGGGGGGCCTGGGCAGGACAGGGACCCGGCTGTGGGAGGCCTCCAGATCTCAGGCCTGGCACACCGTTTACCAGACTGCTTCCTCCTCTGACGGGGGCCCAGCACACGCCCCAGGAGACTTGGCAGCCGCCCCCAGGGCTCTAGCCTCTGGAACTCGTCCCCTTGGAAGGGGCCTGGCCCAGGTGCCAGGTTCGGCTGGTCGGCCAGCCTCCTTTGGAGAAAGCAGGCAAGCCGAGCCAGGCTTGCAGTGGCCCTGGCGTGACACCTGCCACCTCAGGCAGAGGGCCTCCCGCGTGCCCTCCATGGCGGGTTTCTCCCCGGAGCCGTGGCCTGGGCACTAGGAAGGCCGGGCCTCCCCGACTCCCGGGAGGAGGGGCTAGCCCAGTTGCGCCCTGGCCCCCAAACCCTCTGGTGCCATCTGCCTGTCTCGGCACTTCTGACTCCACAGAGCCTTTCCTACATCTGGGCTGCCTGCCGTGGCAAAGTGCAGGCGTGGGGTGAGGCCATGGCTTTGTCTTTCCAGGAAAAAATGAGCCCCTGGCCGAAGCAGCAGGCCCAGGCAGAGCCTTGAGCTTGAAGCCCAGTAGGTCTGTGGCCCTCAGGGCCAGAGCCATGCTTTCAAGGCAGGGAAGCGGCCTCCAAGCTGAGTGGGAGTGGGGGAGGGGAGGGAGACAGCTGAAGCCGAGTCCAGAAGGGCGGCGATGGAAGAGCTGCAGCTGGGTCAGAGCCTGGAGGGAGGGCGGGGCCTTCACTGAGGAACCCCCCCGGAGGCCAGCCCTAGGCCCCGGCGGTCGCGCATGCGCCCTTGGCCTGTGCGGTGTGTGGGGGGTTGAACCCAAGCCCGCAGGGCTCCCGGAGCGGCCAGAGAAAGAAGGGCCCATGGAGAGGTAGGCGAGGTGGGCAGGGGGCGCCACCTTGCTCTCCTCAGCTCCCTGAGGGAGAGAGACAGAGACAGAGAGAGAGAGATCCCTGACCTCTGAGTCTCTGCCTCCACCGCTGGCTGGTGCCAACTCACGCGCCATCCCACTTCCAGCCATCACCCCCACGCCTGCCCCGGGGCCAGCCCCACCACAGAGAGGCCTGTTGGTTCCTGCTCACCTCTGTGCCCTCCCTTCCCGACCTGACCCCAGTGCAGGGGATAAGCTTCAGACAAGTCTTTCCATGTCCCTCTGCATGACAATAGACTTCCTCCCCTCTCCCATTCCACAGGCCCACCCGGGACATCCACCTTTGTCATTAGCTCAGGAGAGGATGCAAGATGAGAATCTCTGCTATTGTGTGGGGAGACTCAGTTTCCCGGGTTACCCCCATGGACACATGTTCTTCAGCTGGGTCTGAATTTCTCCAGACAAGCTGTCTTGGGAAGGATTTGGCCAGCCCTAAGAACCTGAAGGGAAAGGGCGGAGGGGGGTTCTCTCTCTGCCCCCGACAGCCCCGAGCTGGGTCGGTCCCTCAGACCTGGCCAGGGGCAGCCCATCCCCCGGCGCCCTTCCCCGGGGCATCCAAGGGCAGGCTCGGCGCCAGCTCCAACCCGCTCGCCACTGCCCGACCATCGTCCTCCCTCGGGGGGCCTGGGCAGGACAGGGACCCGGCTGTGGGAGGCCTCCAGATCTCAGGCCTGGCACACCGTTTACCAGGCTTCTTCCTCCTCTGACGGGGGCCCAGCACACGCCCCAGGAGACTTGGCAGCCGCCCCCAGGGCTCTATCCTCTGGAACTCGTCCCCTTGGAAGGGGCCTGGCCCAGGTGCCAGGTTCGGCTGGTCGGCCAGCCTCCTTTGGAGAAAGCAGGCAAGCCGAGCCAGGCTTGCAGTGGCCCTGGCGTGACACCTGCCACCTCAGGCAGAGGGCCTCCCGCGTGCCCTCCATGGCGGGTTTCTCCCCGGATCCGTGGCCTGGGCACTAGGAAGGCCGGGCCTCCCCGACTCCCGGGAGGAGGGGGTAGCCCAGTTGCGCCCTGGCCCCCAAACCCTCTGGTGCCATCTGCCTGTCTCGGCACTTCTGACTCCACAGAGCCTTTCCTACATCTGGGCTGCCTGCCGTGGCAAAGTGCAGGCGTGGGGTGAGGCCATGGCTTTGTCTTTCCAGGAAAAAATGAGCCCCTGGCCGAAGCAGCAGGCCCAGGCAGAGCCTTGAGCTTGAAGCCCAGTAGGTCTGTGGCCCTCAGGGCCAGAGCCATGCTTTCAAGGCAGGGAAGCGGCCTCCAAGCTGAGTGGGAGTGGGGGAGGGGAGGGAGACAGCTGAAGCCGAGTCCAGAAGGGCGGCGATGGAAGAGCTGCAGCTGGGTCAGAGCCTGGAGGGAGGGCGGGGCCTTCACTGAGGACCCCCCCCCCAGGCCAGCCCTAGGCCCCAGCGGTCGCGCATGCGCCCTTGGCCTGTGCGGTGTGGGGGGGGTTGAACCCAAGCCCGCAGGGCTCCCGGAGCGGCCAGAGAAAGAAGGGCCCATGGAGAGGTAGGCGAGGTGGGCAGGGGGCGCCACCTTGCTCTCCTCAGCTCCCTGAGGGAGAGAGACAGAGACAGAGAGAGAGAGATCCCTGACCTCTGAGTCTCTGCCTCCACCGCTGGCTGGTGCCAACTCACGCGCCATCCCACTTCCAGCCATCACCCCCACGCCTGCCCCGGGGCCAGCCCCACCACAGAGAGGCCTGTTGGTTCCTGCTCACCTCTGTGCCCTCCCTTCCCGACCTGACCCCAGTGCAGGGGATAAGCTTCAGACAAGTCTTTCCATGTCCCTCTGCATGACAATAGACTTCCTCCCCTCTCCCATTCCACAGGCCCACCCGGGACATCCACCTTTGTCATTAGCTCAGGAGAGGATGCAAGATGAGAATCTCTGCTATTGTGTGGGGAGACTCAGTTTCCCGGGTTACCCCCATGGACACATGTTCTTCAGCTGGGTCTGAATTTCTCCAGACAAGCTGTCTTGGGAAGGATTTGGCCAGCCCTAAGAACCTGAAGGGAAAGGGCGGAGGGGGGTTCTCTCTCTGCCCCCGACAGCCCCGAGCTGGGTCGGTCCCTCAGTCCTGGCCAGGGGCAGCCCATCCCCCGGCGCCCTTCCCCGGGGCATCCAAGGGCAGGCTCGGCGCCAGCTCCAACCCGCTCGCCACTGCCCGACCATCGTCCTCCCTCGGGGGGCCTGGGCAGGACAGGGACCCGGCTGTGGGAGGCCTCCAGATCTCAGGCCTGGCACACCGTTTACCAGGCTTCTTCCTCCTCTGACGGGGGCCCAGCACACGCCCCAGGAGACTTGGCAGCCGCCCCCAGGGCTCTATCCTCTGGAACTCGTCCCCTTGGAAGGGGCCTGGCCCAGGTGCCAGGTTCGGCTGGTCGGCCAGCCTCCTTTGGAGAAAGCAGGCAAGCCGAGCCAGGCTTGCAGTGGCCCTGGCGTGACACCTGCCACCTCAGGCAGAGGGCCTCCCGCGTGCCCTCCATGGCGGGTTTCTCCCCGGAGCCGTGGCCTGGGCACTAGGAAGGCCGGGCCTCCCCGACTCCCGGGAGGAGGGGTAGCCCAGTTGCGCCCTGGCCCCCAAACCCTCTGGTGCCATCTGCCTGTCTCGGCACTTCTGACTCCACAGAGCCTTTCCTACATCTGGGCTGCCTGCCGTGGCAAAGTGCAGGCGTGGGGTGAGGCCATGGCTTTGTCTTTCCAGGAAAAAATGAGCCCCTGGCCGAAGCAGCAGGCCCAGGCAGAGCCTTGAGCTTGAAGCCCAGTAGGTCTGTGGCCCTCAGGGCCAGAGCCATGCTTTCAAGGCAGGGAAGCGGCCTCCAAGCTGAGTGGGAGTGGGGGAGGGGAGGGAGACAGCTGAAGCCGAGTCCAGAAGGGCGGCGATGGAAGAGCTGCAGCTGGGTCAGAGCCTGGAGGGAGGGGCGGGGCCTTCACTGAGGACCCCCCCCCCAGGCCAGCCCTAGGCCCCGGCGGTCGCGCATGCGCCCTTGTCCTGTGCGGTGTGGGGGGGGTTGAACCCAAGCCCGCAGGGCTCCCGGAGCGGCCAGAGAAAGAAGGGCCCATGGAGAGGTAGGCGAGGTGGGCAGGGGGCGCCACCTTGCTCTCCTCAGCTCCCTGAGGGAGAGAGACAGAGACAGAGAGAGAGAGATCCCTGACCTCTGAGTCTCTGCCTCCACCGCTGGCTGGTGCCAACTCACGCGCCATCCCACTTCCAGCCATCACCCCCACGCCTGCCCCGGTGCCAGCCCCACCACAGAGAGGCCGGTTGGTTCCTGCTCACCTCTGTGCCGTCCCTTCCCGCCCTGACCCCAGTGCAGGGGATAAGCTTCAGACAAGTCTTTCCATGTCCCTCTGCATGACAATAGACTTCCTCCCCTCTCCCATTCCACAGGCCCACCCGGGACATCCACCATTGTCATTAGCTCAGAAGAGGATGCAAGATGAGATTCTCTGCTATTGTGTGGGGAGACTCAGTTTCCCGGGTTACCCCCATGGACACATGTTCTTCAGCTGGGTCTGAATTTCTCCAGACAAGCTGTCTTGGGAAGGATTTGGCCAGCCCTAAGAACCTGAAGGGAAAGGGCGGAGGGGGGTTCTCTCTCTGCCCCCGACAGCCCCGAGCTGGGTCGGTCCCTCAGACCTGGCCAGGGGCAGCCCATCCCCCGGCGCCCTTCCCCGGGGCATCCAAGGGCAGGCTCGGCGCCAGCTCCAACCCGCTCGCCACTGCCCGACCATCGTCCTCCCTCGGGGGGCCTGGGCAGGACAGGGACCCGGCTGTGGGAGGCCTCCAGATCTCAGGCCTGGCACACCGTTTACCAGGCTTCTTCCTCCTCTGACGGGGGCCCAGCACACGCCCCAGGAGACTTGGCAGCCGCCCCCAGGGCTCTAGCCTCTGGAACTCGTCCCCTTGGAAGGGGCCTGGCCCAGGTGCCAGGTTCGGCTGGTCGGCCAGCCTCCTTTGGAGAAAGCAGGCAAGCCGAGCCAGGCTTGCAGTGGCCCTGGCGTGACACCTGCCACCTCAGGCAGAGGGCCTCCCGCGTGCCCTCCATGGCGGGTTTCTCCCCGGAGCCGTGGCCTGGGCACTAGGAAGGCCGGGCCTCCCCGACTCCCGGGAGGAGGGGTAGCCCAGTTGCGCCCTGGCCCCCAAACCCTCTGGTGCCATCTGCCTGTCTCGGCACTTCTGACTCCACAGAGCCTTTCCTACATCTGGGCTGCCTGCCGTGGCAAAGTGCAGGCGTGGGGTGAGGCCATGGCTTTGTCTTTCCAGGAAAAAATGAGCCCCTGGCCGAAGCAGCAGGCCCAGGCAGAGCCTTGAGCTTGAAGCCCAGTAGGTCTGTGGCCCTCAGGGCCAGAGCCATGCTTTCAAGGCAGGGAAGCGGCCTCCAAGCTGAGTGGGAGTGGGGGAGGGGAGGGAGACAGCTGAAGCCGAGTCCAGAAGGGCGGCGATGGAAGAGCTGCAGCTGGGTCAGAGCCTGGAGGGAGGGCGGGGCCTTCACTGAGGACCCCCCCCCCCCAGGCCAGCCCTAGGCCCCAGCGGTCGCGCATGCGCCCTTGGCCTGTGCGGTGTGGGGGGGGTTGAACCCAAGCCCGCAGGGCTCCCGGAGCGGCCAGAGAAAGAAGGGCCCATGGAGAGGTAGGCGAGGTGGGCAGGGGGCGCCACCTTGCTCTCCTCAGCTCCCTGAGGGAGAGAGACAGAGACAGAGAGAGAGAGATCCCTGACCTCTGAGTCTCTGCCTCCACCGCTGGCTGGTGCCAACTCACGCGCCATCCCACTTCCAGCCATCACCCCCACGCCTGCCCCGGGGCCAGCCCCACCACAGAGAGGCCTGTTGGTTCCTGCTCACCTCTGTGCCCTCCCTTCCCGACCTGACCCCAGTGCAGGGGATAAGCTTCAGACAAGTCTTTCCATGTCCCTCTGCATGACAATAGACTTCCTCCCCTCTCCCATTCCACAGGCCCACCCGGGACATCCACCTTTGTCATTAGCTCAGGAGAGGATGCAAGATGAGAATCTCTGCTATTGTGTGGGGAGACTCAGTTTCCCGGGTTTCCCCCATGGACACATGTTCTTCAGCTGGGTCTGATTTTCTCCAGACAAGCTGTCTTGGGAAGGATTTGGCCAGCCCTAAGAACCTGAAGGGAAAGGGCGGAGGGGGGTTCTCTCTCTGCCCCCGACAGCCCCGAGCTGGGTCGGTCCCTCAGACCTGGCCAGGGGCAGCCCATCCCCCGGCGCCCTTCCCCGGGGCATCCAAGGGCAGGCTCGGCGCCAGCCCCACCCCGCTCGCCACTGCCCGACCATCGTCCTCCCTCGGGGGGCCTGGGCAGGACAGGGACCCGGCTGTGGGAGGCCTCCAGATCTCAGGCCTGGCACACCGTTTACCAGGCTGCTTCCTCCTCTGACGGGGGCCCAGCACACGCCCCATGAGACTTGGCAGCCGCCCCCAGGGCTCTAGCCTCTGGAACTCGTCCCCTTGGAAGGGGCCTGGCCCAGGTGCCAGGTTCGGCTGGTCGGCCAGCCTCCTTTGGAGAAAGCAGGCAAGCCGAGCCAGGCTTGCAGTGGCCCTGGCGTAACACCTGCCACCTCAGGCAGAGGGCCTCCCGCGTGCCCTCCATGGCGGGTTTCTCCCCGGAGCCGTGGCCTGGGCACTAGGAAGGCCGGGCCTCCCCGACTCCCGGGAGGAGGGGCTAGCCCAGTTGCGCCCTGGCCCCCAAACCCTCTGGTGCCATCTGCCTGTCTCGGCACTTCTGACTCCACAGAGCCTTTCCTACATCTGGGCTGCCTGCCGTGGCAAAGTGCAGGCGTGGGGTGAGGCCATGGCTTTGTCTTTCCAGGAAAAAATGTGCCCCTGGCCGAAGCAGCAGGCCCAGGCAGAGCCTTGAGCTTGAAGCCCAGTAGGTCTGTGGCCCTCAGGGCCAGAGCCATGCTTTCAAGGCAGGGAAGCGGCCTCCAAGCTGAGTGGGAGTGGGGGAGGGGAGGGAGACAGCTGAAGCCGAGTCCAGAAGGGCGGCGATGGAAGAGCTGCAGCTGGGTCAGAGCCTGGAGGGAGGGCGGGGCCTTCACTGAGGTCCCCCCCCCCGGAGGCCAGCCCTAGGCCCCGGCGGTCGCGCATGCGCCCTTGGCCTGTGCGGTGTGTGGGGGGTTGAACCCAAGCCCGCAGGGCTCCCGGAGCGGCCAGAGAAAGAAGGGCCCATGGAGAGGTAGGCGAGGTGGGCAGGGGGCGCCACCTTGCTCTCCTCAGCTCCCTGAGGGAGAGAGACAGAGACAGAGACAGAGAGAGAGAGATCCCTGACCTCTGAGTCTCTGCCTCCACCGCTGGCTGGTGCCAACTCACGCGCCATCCCACTTCCAGCCATCACCCCCACGCCTGCCCCGGGGCCAACCCCACCACAGAGAGGCCGGTTGGTTCCTGCTCACCTCTGTGCCGTCCCTTCCCGACCTGACCCCAGTGCAGGGGATAAGCTTCAGACAAGTCTTTCCATGTCCCTCTGCATGACAATAGACTTCCTCCCCTCTCCCATTCCACAGGCCCACCCGGGACATCCACCTTTGTCATTAGCTCAGGAGAGGATGCAAGATGATCATCTCTGCTATTGTGTGGGGAGACTCAGTTTCCCGGGTTTCCCCCATGGACACATGTTCTTCAGCTGGGTCTGATTTTCTCCAGACAAGCTGTCTTGGGAAGGATTTGGCCAGCCCTAAGAACCTGAAGGGAAAGGGCGGAGGGGGGTTCTCTCTCTGCCCCCGACAGCCCCGAGCTGGGTCGGTCCCTCAGACCTGGCCAGGGGCAGCCCATCCCCCGGCGCCCTTCCCCGGGGCATCCAAGGGCAGGCTCGGCGCCAGCCCCACACAGCTCGCCACTGCCCGACCATCGTCCTCCCTCGGGGGGCCTGGGCAGGACAGGGACCCGGCTGTGGGAGGCCTCCAGATCTCAGGCCTGGCACACCGTTTACCAGGCTGCTTCCTCCTCTGACGGGGGCCCAGCACACGCCCCAGGAGACTTGGCAGCCGCCCCCAGGGCTCTAGCCTCTGGAACTCGTCCCCTTGGAAGGGGCCTGGCCCAGGTGCCAGGTTCGGCTGGTCGGCCAGCCTCCTTTGGAGAAAGCAGGCAAGCCGAGCCAGGCTTGCAGTGGCCCTGGCGTAACACCTGCCACCTCAGGCAGAGGGCCTCCCGCGTGCCCTCCATGGCGGGTTTCTCCCCGGAGCCGTGGCCTGGGCACTAGGAAGGCCGGGCCTCCCCGACTCCCGGGAGGAGGGGCTAGCCCAGTTGCGCCCTGGCCCCCAAACCCTCTGGTGCCATCTGCCTGTCTCGGCACTTCTGACTCCACAGAGCCTTTCCTACATCTGGGCTGCCTGCCGTGGCAAAGTGCAGGCGTGGGGTGAGGCCATGGCTTTGTCTTTCCAGGAAAAAATGAGCCCCTGGCCGAAGCAGCAGGCCCAGGCAGAGCCTTGAGCTTGAAGCCCAGTAGGTCTGTGGCCCTCAGGGCCAGAGCCATGCTTTCAAGGCAGGGAAGCGGCCTCCAAGCTGAGTGGGAGTGGGGGAGGGGAGGGAGACAGCTGAAGCCGAGTCCAGAAGGGCGGCGATGGAAGAGCTGCAGCTGGGTCAGAGCCTGGAGGGAGGGCGGGGCCTTCACTGAGGTCCCCCCCCCCGGAGGCCAGCCCTAGGCCCCGGCGGTCGCGCATGCGCCCTTGGCCTGTGCGGTGTGTGGGGGGTTGAACCCAAGCCCGCAGGGCTCCCGGAGCGGCCAGAGAAAGAAGGGCCCATGGAGAGGTAGGCGAGGTGGGCAGGGGGCGCCACCTTGCTCTCCTCAGCTCCCTGAGGGAGAGAGACAGAGACAGAGACAGAGAGAGAGAGATCCCTGACCTCTGAGTCTCTGCCTCCACCGCTGGCTGGTGCCAACTCACGCGCCATCCCACTTCCAGCCATCACCCCCACGCCTGCCCCGGGGCCAACCCCACCACAGAGAGGCCGGTTGGTTCCTGCTCACCTCTGTGCCTGCTGTCCCTTCCCGACCTGACCCCAGTGCAGGGGATAAGCTTCAGACAAGTCTTTCCATGTCCCTCTGCATGACAATAGACTTCCTCCCCTCTCCCATTCCACAGGCCCACCCGGGACATCCACCTTTGTCATTAGCTCAGGAGAGGATGCAAGATGAGAATCTCTGCTATTGTGTGGGGAGACTCAGTTTCCCGGGTTTCCCCCATGGACACATGTTCTTCAGCTGGGTCTGATTTTCTCCAGACAAGCTGTCTTGGGAAGGATTTGGCCAGCCCTAAGAACCTGAAGGGAAAGGGCGGAGGGGGGTTCTCTCTCTGCCCCCGACAGCCCCGAGCTGGGTCGGTCCCTCAGACCTGGCCAGGGGCAGCCCATCCCCCGGCGCCCTTCCCCGGGGCATCCAAGGGCAGGCTCGGCAGCAGCCCCACCCCGCTCGCCACTGCCCGACCATCGTCCTCCCTCGGGGGGCCTGGGCAGGACAGGGACCCGGCTGTGGGAGGCCTCCAGATCTCAGGCCTGGCACACCGTTTACCAGGCTGCTTCCTCCTCTGACGGGGGCCCAGCACACGCCCCAGGAGACTTGGCAGCCGCCCCCAGGGCTCTAGCCTCTGGAACTCGTCCCCTTGGAAGGGGCCTGGCCCAGGTGCCAGGTTCGGCTGGTCGGCCAGCCTCCTTTGGAGAAAGCAGGCAAGCCGAGCCAGGCTTGCAGTGGCCCTGGCGTGACACCTGCCACCTCAGGCAGAGGGCCTCCCGCGTGCCCTCCATGGCGGGTTTCTCCCCGGAGCCGTGGCCTGGGCACTAGGAAGGCCGGGCCTCCCCGACTCCCGGGAGGAGGGGCTAGCCCAGTTGCGCCCTGGCCCCCAAACCCTCTGGTGCCATCTGCCTGTCTCGGCACTTCTGACTCCACAGAGCCTTTCCTACATCTGGGCTGCCTGCCGTGGCAAAGTGCAGGCGTGGGGTGAGGCCATGGCTTTGTCTTTCCAGGAAAAAATGAGCCCCTGGCCGAAGCAGCAGGCCCAGGCAGAGCCTTGAGCTTGAAGCCCAGTAGGTCTGTGGCCCTCAGGGCCAGAGCCATGCTTTCAAGGCAGGGAAGCGGCCTCCAAGCTGAGTGGGAGTGGGGGAGGGGAGGGAGACAGCTGAAGCCGAGTCCAGAAGGGCGGCGATGGAAGAGCTGCAGCTGGGTCAGAGCCTGGAGGGAGGGCGGGGCCTTCACTGAGGACCCCCCACCACCCCCCCGAGGCCAGCCCTAGGCCCCGGCGGTCGCGCATGCGCCCTTGGCCTGTGCGGTGTGTGGGGGGTTGAACCCAAGCCCGCAGGGCTCCCGGAGCGGCCAGAGAAAGAAGGGCCCATGGAGAGGTAGGCGAGGTGGGCAGGGGGCGCCACCTTGCTCTCCTCAGCTCCCTGAGGGAGAGAGACAGAGACAGAGACAGAGAGAGAGAGATCCCTGACCTCTGAGTCTCTGCCTCCACCGCTGGCTGGTGCCAACTCACGCGCCATCCCACTTCCAGCCATCACCCCCACGCCTGCCCCGGGGCCAACCCCACCACAGAGAGGCCGGTTGGTTCCTGCTCACCTCTGTGCCGTCCCTTCCCGACCTGACCCCAGTGCAGGGGATAAGCTTCAGACAAGTCTTTCCCTGTCCCTCTGCATGACAATAGACTTCCTCCCCTCTCCCATTCCACAGGCCCACCCGGGACATCCACCTTTGTCATTAGCTCAGGAGAGGATGCAAGATGATCATCTCTGCTATTGTGTGGGGAGACTCAGTTTCCCGGGTTTCCCCCATGGACACATGTTCTTCAGCTGGGTCTGATTTTCTCCAGACAAGCTGTCTTGGGAAGGATTTGGCCAGCCCTAAGAACCTGAAGGGAAAGGGCGGAGGGGGGTTCTCTCTCTGCCCCCGACAGCCCCGAGCTGGGTCGGTCCCTCAGACCTGGCCAGGGGCAGCCCATCCCCCGGCGCCCTTCCCCGGGGCATCCAAGGGCAGGCTCGGCGCCAGCCCCACACAGCTCGCCACTGCCCGACCATCGTCCTCCCTCGGGGGGCCTGGGCAGGACAGCGACCCGGCTGTGGGAGGCCTCCAGATCTCAGGCCTGGCACACCGTTTACCAGGCTGCTTCCTCCTCTGACGGGGGCCCAGCACACGCCCCAGGAGACTTGGCAGCCGCCCCCAGGGCTCTAGCCTCTGGAACTCGTCCCCTTGGAAGGGGCCTGGCCCAGGTGCCAGGTTCGGCTGGTCGGCCAGCCTCCTTTGGAGAAAGCAGGCAAGCCGAGCCAGGCTTGCAGTGGCCCTGGCGTAACACCTGCCACCTCAGGCAGAGGGCCTCCCGCGTGCCCTCCATGGCGGGTTTCTCCCCGGAGCCGTGGCCTGGGCACTAGGAAGGCCGGGCCTCCCCGACTCCCGGGAGGAGGGGCTAGCCCAGTTGCGCCCTGGCCCCCAAACCCTCTGGTGCCATCTGCCTGTCTCGGCACTTCTGACTCCACAGAGCCTTTCCTACATCTGGGCTGCCTGCCGTGGCAAAGTGCAGGCGTGGGGTGAGGCCATGGCTTTGTCTTTCCAGGAAAAAATGAGCCCCTGGCCGAAGCAGCAGGCCCAGGCAGAGCCTTGAGCTTGAAGCCCAGTAGGTCTGTGGCCCTCAGGGCCAGAGCCATGCTTTCAAGGCAGGGAAGCGGCCTCCAAGCTGAGTGGGAGTGGGGGAGGGGAGGGAGACAGCTGAAGCCGAGTCCAGAAGGGCGGCGATGGAAGAGCTGCAGCTGGGTCAGAGCCTGGAGGGAGGGCGGGGCCTTCACTGAGGACCCCCCCCCCCGGAGGCCAGCCCTAGGCCCCGGCGGTCGCGCATGCGCCCTTGGCCTGTGCGGTGTGTGGGGGGTTGAACCCAAGCCCGCAGGGCTCCCGGAGCGGCCAGAGAAAGAAGGGCCCATGGAGAGGTAGGCGAGGTGGGCAGGGGGCGCCACCTTGCTCTCCTCAGCTCCCTGAGGGAGAGAGACAGAGACAGAGACAGAGAGAGAGAGATCCCTGACCTCTGAGTCTCTGCCTCCACCGCTGGCTGGTGCCAACTCACGCGCCATCCCACTTCCAGCCATCACCCCCACGCCTGCCCCACCACAGAGAGGCCGGTTGGTTCCTGCTCACCTCTGTGCCGTCCCTTCCCGACCTGACCCCAGTGCAGGGGATAAGCTTCAGACAAGTCTTTCCATTTCCCTCTGCATGACAATAGACTTCCTCCCCTCTCCCATTCCACAGGCCCACCCGGGACATCCACCTTTGTCATTAGCTCAGGAGAGGATGCAAGATGAGAATCTCTGCTATTGTGTGGGGAGACTCAGTTTCCCGGGTTTCCCCCATGGACACATGTTCTTCAGCTGGGTCTGATTTTCTCCAGACAAGCTGTCTTGGGAAGGATTTGGCCAGCCCTAAGAACCTGAAGGGAAAGGGCGGAGGGGGGTTCTCTCTCTGCCCCCGACAGCCCCGAGCTGGGTCGGTCCCTCAGACCTGGCCAGGGGCAGCCCATCCCCCGGCGCCCTTCCCCGGGGCATCCAAGGGCAGGCTGGGCGCCAGCCCCACCCCGCTCGCCACTGCCCGACCATCGTCCTCCCTCGGGGGGCCTGGGCAGGACAGGGACCCGGCTGTGGGAGGCCTCCAGATCTCAGGCCTGGCACACCGTTTACCAGGCTGCTTCCTCCTCTGACGGGGGGCCCAGCACACGCCCCAGGAGACTTGGCAGCCGCCCCCAGGGCTCTAGCCTCTGGAACTCGTCCCCTTGGAAGGGGCCTGGCCCAGGTGCCAGGTTCGGCTGGTCGGCCAGCCTCCTTTGGAGAAAGCAGGCAAGCCGAGCCAGGCTTGCAGTGGCCCTGGCGTGACACCTGCCACCTCAGGCAGAGGGCCTCCCGCGTGCCCTCCATGGCGGGTTTCTCCCCGGAGCCGTGGCCTGGGCACTAGGAAGGCCGGGCCTCCCCGACTCCCGGGAGGAGGGGCTAGCCCAGTTGCGCCCTGGCCCCCAAACCCTCTGGTGCCATCTGCCTGTCTCGGCACTTCTGACTCCACAGAGCCTTTCCTACATCTGGGCTGCCTGCCGTGGCAAAGTGCAGGCGTGGGGTGAGGCCATGGCTTTGTCTTTCCAGGAAAAAATGAGCCCCTGGCCGAAGCAGCAGGCCCAGGCAGAGCCTTGAGCTTGAAGCCCAGTAGGTCTGTGGCCCTCAGGGCCAGAGCCATGCTTTCAAGGCAGGGAAGCGGCCTCCAAGCTGAGTGGGAGTGGGGGAGGGGAGGGAGACAGCTGAAGCCGAGTCCAGAAGGGCGGCGATGGAAGAGCTGCAGCTGGGTCAGAGCCTGGAGGGAGGGCGGGGCCTTCACTGAGGACCCCCCACCACCCCCCCGAGGCCAGCCCTAGGCCCCGGCGGTCGCGCATGCGCCCTTGGCCTGTGCGGTGTGTGGGGGGTTGAACCCAAGCCCGCAGGGCTCCCGGAGCGGCCAGAGAAAGAAGGGCCCATGGAGAGGTAGGCGAGGTGGGCAGGGGGCGCCACCTTGCTCTCCTCAGCTCCCTGAGGGAGAGAGACAGAGACAGAGACAGAGAGAGAGAGATCCCTGACCTCTGAGTCTCTGCCTCCACCGCTGGCTGGTGCCAACTCACGCACCATCCCACTTCCAGCCATCACCCCCACGCCTGCCCCGGGGCCAGCCCCACCACAGAGAGGCCGGTTGGTTCCTGCTCACCTCTGTGCCGTCCCTTCCCGACCTGACCCCAGTGCAGGGGATAAGCTTCAGACAAGTCTTTCCATGTCCCTCTGCATGACAATAGACTTCCTCCCCTCTCCCATTCCACAGGCCCACCCGGGACATCCACCATTGTCATTAGCTCAGAAGAGGATGCAAGATGAGATTCTCTGCTATTGTGTGGGGAGACTCAGTTTCCCGTTTTACCCCCATGGACACATGTTCTTCAGCTGGGTCTGAATTTCTCCAGACAAGCTGTCTTGGGAAGGATTTGGCCAGCCCTAAGAACCTGAAGGGAAAGGGCGGAGGGGGGTTCTCTCTCTGCCCCCGACAGCCCCGAGCTGGGTCGGTCCCTCAGACCTGGCCAGGGGCAGCCCATCCCCCGGCGCCCTTCCCCGGGGCATCCAAGGGCAGGCTCGGCGCCAGCTCCAACCCGCTCGCCACTGCCCGACCATCGTCCTCCCTCGGGGGGCCTGGGCAGGACAGGGACCCGGCTGTGGGAGGCCTCCAGATCTCAGGCCTGGCACACCGTTTACCAGGCTTCTTCCTCCTCTGACGGGGGCCCAGCACACGCCCCAGGAGACTTGGCAGCCGCCCTCAGGGCTCTATCCTCTGGAACTCGTCCCCTTGGAAGGGGCCTGGCCCAGGTGCCAGGTTCGGCTGGTCGGCCAGCCTCCTTTGGAGAAAGCAGGCAAGCCGAGCCAGGCTTGCAGTGGCCCTGGCGTGACACCTGCCACCTCAGGCAGAGGGCCTCCCGCGTGCCCTCCATGGCGGGTTTCTCCCCGGAGCCGTGGCCTGGGCACTAGGAAGGCCGGGCCTCCCCGACTCCCGGGAGGAGGGGTAGCCCAGTTGCGCCCTGGCCCCCAAACCCTCTGGTGCCATCTGCCTGTCTCGGCACTTCTGACTCCACAGAGCCTTTCCTACATCTGGGCTGCCTGCCGTGGCAAAGTGCAGGCGTGGGGTGAGGCCATGGCTTTGTCTTTCCAGGAAAAAATGAGCCCCTGGCCGAAGCAGCAGGCCCAGGCAGAGCCTTGAGCTTGAAGCCCAGTAGGTCTGTGGCCCTCAGGGCCAGAGCCATGCTTTCAAGGCAGGGAAGCGGCCTCCAAGCTGAGTGGGAGTGGGGGAGGGGAGGGAGACAGCTGAAGCCGAGTCCAGAAGGGCGGCGATGGAAGAGCTGCAGCTGGGTCAGAGCCTGGAGGGAGGGCGGGGCCTTCACTGAGGACCCCCCCCCAGGCCAGCCCTAGGCCCCAGCGGTCGCGCATGCGCCCTTGGCCTGTGCGGTGTGTGGGGGGTTGAACCCAAGCCCGCAGGGCTCCCGGAGCGGCCAGAGAAAGAAGGGCCCATGGAGAGGTAGGCGAGGTGGGCAGGGGGCGCCACCTTGCTCTCCTCAGCTCCCTGAGGGAGAGAGACAGAGACAGAGAGAGAGAGATCCCTGACCTCTGAGTCTCTGCCTCCACCGCTGGCTGGTGCCAACTCACGCGCCATCCCACTTCCAGCCATCACCCCCACGCCTGCCCCGGGGCCAGCCCCACCACAGAGAGGCCGGTTGGTTCCTGCTCACCTCTGTGCCCTCCCTTCCCGACCTGACCCCAGTGCAGGGGATAAGCTTCAGACAAGTCTTTCCATGTCCCTCTGCATGACAATAGACTTCCTCCCCTCTCCCATTCCACAGGCCCACCCGGGACATCCACCTTTGTCATTAGCTCAGGAGAGGATGCAAGATGAGAATCTCTGCTATTGTGTGGGGAGACTCAGTTTCCCGGGTTTCCCCCATGGACACATGTTCTTCAGCTGGGTCTGATTTTCTCCAGACAAGCTGTCTTGGGAAGGATTTGGCCAGCCCTAAGAACCTGAAGGGAAAGGGCGGAGGGGGGTTCTCTCTCTGCCCCCGACAGCCCCGAGCTGGGTCGGTCCCTCAGACCTGGCCAGGGGCAGCCCATCCCCCGGCGCCCTTCCCCGGGGCATCCAAGGGCAGGCTGGGCGCCAGCCCCACCCCGCTCGCCACTGCCCGACCATCGTCCTCCCTCGGGGGGCCTGGGCAGGACAGGGACCCGGCTGTGGGAGGCCTCCAGATCTCAGGCCTGGCACACCGTTTACCAGGCTGCTTCCTCCTCTGACGGGGGCCCAGCACACGCCCCAGGAGACTTGGCAGCCGCCCCCAGGGCTCTAGCCTCTGGAACTCGTCCCCTTGGAAGGGGCCTGGCCCAGGTGCCAGGTTCGGCTGGTCGGCCAGCCTCCTTTGGAGAAAGCAGGCAAGCCGAGCCAGGCTTGCAGTGGCCCTGGCGTGACACCTGCCACCTCAGGCAGAGGGCCTCCCGCGTGCCCTCCATGGCGGGTTTCTCCCCGGAGCCGTGGCCTGGGCACTAGGAAGGCCGGGCCTCCCCGACTCCCGGGAGGAGGGGCTAGCCCAGTTGCGCCCTGGCCCCCAAACCCTCTGGTGCCATCTGCCTGTCTCGGCACTTCTGACTCCACAGAGCCTTTCCTACATCTGGGCTGCCTGCCGTGGCAAAGTGCAGGCGTGGGGTGAGGCCATGGCTTTGTCTTTCCAGGAAAAAATGAGCCCCTGGCCGAAGCAGCAGGCCCAGGCAGAGCCTTGAGCTTGAAGCCCAGTAGGTCTGTGGCCCTCAGGGCCAGAGCCATGCTTTCAAGGCAGGGAAGCGGCCTCCAAGCTGAGTGGGAGTGGGGGAGGGGAGGGAGACAGCTGAAGCCGAGTCCAGAAGGGCGGCGATGGAAGAGCTGCAGCTGGGTCAGAGCCTGGAGGGGAGGGCGGGGGCCTTCACTGAGGACCCCCCCCCGGAGGCCAGCCCTAGGCCCCGGCGGTCGCGCATGCGCCCTTGGCCTGTGCGGTGTGTGGGGGGTTGAACCCAAGCCCGCAGGGCTCCCGGAGCGGCCAGAGAAAGAAGGGCCCATGGAGAGGTAGGCGAGGTGGGCAGGGGGCGCCACCTTGCTCTCCTCAGCTCCCTGAGGGAGAGAGACAGAGACAGAGACAGAGAGAGAGAGATCCCTGACCTCTGAGTCTCTGCCTCCACCGCTGGCTGGTGCCAACTCACGCACCATCCCACTTCCAGCCATCACCCCCACGCCTGCCCCGGGGCCAGCCCCACCACAGAGAGGCCGGTTGGTTCCTGCTCACCTCTGTGCCGTCCCTTCCGGACCTGACCCCAGTGCAGGGGATAAGCTTCAGACAAGTCTTTCCCTGTCCCTCTGCATGACAATAGACTTCCTCCCCTCTCCCATTCCACAGGCCCACCCGGGACATCCACCATTGTCATTAGCTCAGAAGAGGATGCAAGATGAGATTCTCTGCTATTGTGTGGGGAGACTCAGTTTCCCGTTTTACCCCCATGGACACATGTTCTTCAGCTGGGTCTGAATTTCTCCAGACAAGCTGTCTTGGGAAGGATTTGGCCAGCCCTAAGAACCTGAAGGGAAAGGGCGGAGGGGGGTTCTCTCTCTGCCCCCGACAGCCCCGAGCTGGGTCGGTCCCTCAGACCTGGCCAGGGGCAGCCCATCCCCCGGCGCCCTTCCCCGGGGCATCCAAGGGCAGGCTCGGCGCCAGCTCCAACCCGCTCGCCACTGCCCGACCATCGTCCTCCCTCGGGGGGCCTGGGCAGGACAGGGGACCCGGCTGTGGGAGGCCTCCAGATCTCAGGCCTGGCACACCGTTTACCAGGCTTCTTCCTCCTCTGACGGGGGGCCCAGCACACGCCCCAGGAGACTTGGCAGCCGCCCTCAGGGCTCTATCCTCTGGAACTCGTCCCCTTGGAAGGGGCCTGGCCCCAGGTGCCAGGTTCGGCTGGTCGGCCAGCCTCCTTTGGAGGAAAGCAGGCAAGCCGAGCCAGGCTTGCAGTGGCCCTGGCGTGACACCTGCCACCTCAGGCAGAGGGCCTCCCGCGTGCCCCTCCATGGCGGGTTTCTCCCCGGAGCCGTGGCCTGGGCACTAGGAAGGCCGGGCCTCCCCGACTCCCGGGAGGAGGGGTAGCCCAGTTGCGCCCTGGCCCCCAAACCCTCTGGTGCCATCTGCCTGTCTCGGCACTTCTGACTCCACAGAGCCTTTCCTACATCTGGGCTGCCTGCCGTGGCAAAGTGCAGGCGTGGGGTGAGGCCATGGCTTTGTCTTTCCAGGAAAAAATGAGCCCCTGGCCGAAGCAGCAGGCCCCAGGCAGAGCCTTGAGCTTGAAGCCCAGTAGGTCTGTGGCCCTCAGGGCCAGAGCCATGCTTTCAAGGCAGGGAAGCGGCCCTCCAAGCTGAGTGGGAGTGGGGGAGGGGAGGGAGACAGCTGAAGCCGAGTCCAGAAGGGCGGCGATGGAAGAGCTGCAGCTGGGTCAGAGCCTGGAGGGAGGGCGGGGCCTTCACTGAGGGACCCCCCCCCCCCAGGCCAGCCCTAGGCCCCAGCGGTCGCGCATGCGCCCTTGGCCTGTGCGGTGTGGGGGGGGTTGAACCCAAGCCCGCAGGGCTCCCGGAGCGGCCAGAGAAAGAAGGGCCCATGGAGAGGTAGGCGAGGTGGGCAGGGGGCGCCACCTTGCTCTCCTCAGCTCCCTGAGGGAGAGAGACCGAGACAGAGACAGAGAGAGAGAGATCCCTGACCTCTGAGTCTCTGCCTCCACCGCTGGCTGGTGCCAACTCACGCGCCATCCCACTTCCAGCCATCACCCCCACGCCTGCCCCGGGGCCAGCCCCACCACAGAGGGGCCGGTTGGTTCCTGCTCACCTCTGTGCCCTCCCTTCCCGACCTGACCCCAGTGCAGGGGATAAGCTTCAGACAAGTCTTTCCATGTCCCTCTGCATGACAATAGACTTCCTCCCCTCTCCCATTCCACAGGCCCACCCGGGACATCCACCTTTGTCATTAGCTCAGGAGAGGATGCAAGATGAGAATCCTCTGCTATTGTGTGGGGAGACTCAGTTTCCCGGGTTTCCCCCATGGACACATGTTCTTCAGCTGGGTCCTGATTTTCTCCAGACAAGCTGTCTTGGGAAGGATTTGGCCAGCCCTAAGAACCTGAAGGGAAAGGGCGGAGGGGGGTTCTCTCTCTGCCCCCGACAGCCCCGAGCTGGGTCGGTCCCTCAGAACTGGCCAGGGGCAGCCCATCCCCCGGCGCCCTTCCCCGGGGCATCCAAGGGCAGGCTCGGCGCCAGCCCCACCCCGCTCGCCACTGCCCGACCATCGTCCTCCCTCGGGGGGCCTGGGCAGGACAGGGACCCGGCTGTGGGAGGCCTCCAGATCTCAGGCCTGGCACACCGTTTACCAGACTGCTTCCTCCTCTGACGGGGGCCCAGCACACGCCCCAGGAGACTTGGCAGCCGCCCCCAGGGCTCTAGCCTCTGGAACTCGTCCCCCTTGGAAGGGGCCTGGCCCAGGTGCCAGGTTCGGCTGGTCGGCCAGCCTCCTTTGGAGAAAGCAGGCAAGCCGAGCCAGGCTTGCAGTGGCCCTGGCGTGACACCTGCCACCTCAGGCAGAGGGCCTCCCGCGTGCCCTCCATGGCGGGTTTCTCCCCGGAGCCGTGGCCTGGGCACTAGGAAGGCCGGGCCTCCCCGACTCCCGGGAGGAGGGGCTAGCCCAGTTGCGCCCTGGCCCCCAAACCCTCTGGTGCCATCTGCCTGTCTCGGCACTTCTGACTCCACAGAGCCTTTCCTACATCTGGGCTGCCTGCCGTGGCAAAGTGCAGGCGTGGGGTGAGGCCATGGCTTTGTCTTTCCAGGAAAAAATGAGCCCCTGGCCGAAGCAGCAGGCCCAGGCAGAGCCTTGAGCTTGAAGCCCAGTAGGTCTGTGGCCCTCAGGGCCAGAGCCATGCTTTCAAGGCAGGGAAGCGGCCTCCAAGCTGAGTGGGAGTGGGGGAGGGGAGGGAGACAGCTGAAGCCGAGTCCAGAAGGGCGGCGATGGAAGAGCTGCAGCTGGGTCAGAGCCTGGAGGGAGGGCGGGGCCTTCACTGAGGACCCCCCCCCGGAGGCCAGCCCTAGGCCCCGGCGGTCGCGCATGCGCCCTTGGCCTGTGCGGTGTGTGGGGGGTTTGAACCCAAGCCCGCAGGGCTCCCGGAGCGGCCAGAGAAAGAAGGGCCCATGGAGAGGTAGGCGAGGTGGGCAGGGGGCGCCACCTTGCTCTCCTCAGCTCCCTGAGGGAGAGAGACAGAGACAGAGACAGAGAGAGAGAGATCCCTGACCTCTGAGTCTCTGCCTCCACCGCTGGCTGGTGCCAACTCACGCACCATCCCACTTCCAGCCATCACCCCCACGCCTGCCCCGGGGCCAGCCCCACCACAGAGAGGCCGGTTGGTTCCTGCTCACCTCTGTGCCGTCCCTTCCCGACCTGACCCCAGTGCAGGGGATAAGCTTCAGACAAGTCTTTCCATGTCCCTCTGCATGACAATAGACTTCCTCCCCTCTCCCATTCCACAGGCCCACCCGGGACATCCACCATTGTCATTAGCTCAGAAGAGGATGCAAGATGAGATTCTCTGCTATTGTGTGGGGAGACTCAGTTTCCCGTTTTACCCCCATGGACACATGTTCTTCAGCTGGGTCTGAATTTCTCCAGACAAGCTGTCTTGGGAAGGATTTGGCCAGCCCTAAGAACCTGAAGGGAAAGGGCGGAGGGGGGTTCTCTCTCTGCCCCCGACAGCCCCGAGCTGGGTCGGTCCCTCAGACCTGGCCAGGGGCAGCCCATCCCCCGGCGCCCTTCCCCGGGGCATCCAAGGGCAGGCTCGGCGCCAGCTCCAACCCGCTCGCCACTGCCCGACCATCGTCCTCCCTCGGGGGGCCTGGGCAGGACAGGGACCCGGCTGTGGGAGGCCTCCAGATCTCAGGCCTGGCACACCGTTTACCAGGCTTCTTCCTCCTCTGACGGGGGCCCAGCACACGCCCCAGGAGACTTGGCAGCCGCCCTCAGGGCTCTATCCTCTGGAACTCGTCCCCTTGGAAGGGGCCTGGCCCAGGTGCCAGGTTCGGCTGGTCGGCCAGCCTCCTTTGGAGAAAGCAGGCAAGCCGAGCCAGGCTTGCAGTGGCCCTGGCGTGACACCTGCCACCTCAGGCAGAGGGCCTCCCGCGTGCCCTCCATGGCGGGTTTCTCCCCGGAGCCGTGGCCTGGGCACTAGGAAGGCCGGGCCTCCCCGACTCCCGGGAGGAGGGGTAGCCCAGTTGCGCCCTGGCCCCCAAACCCTCTGGTGCCATCTGCCTGTCTCGGCACTTCTGACTCCACAGAGCCTTTCCTACATCTGGGCTGCCTGCCGTGGCAAAGTGCAGGCGTGGGGTGAGGCCATGGCTTTGTCTTTCCAGGAAAAAATGAGCCCCTGGCCGAAGCAGCAGGCCCAGGCAGAGCCTTGAGCTTGAAGCCCAGTAGGTCTGTGGCCCTCAGGGCCAGAGCCATGCTTTCAAGGCAGGGAAGCGGCCTCCAAGCTGAGTGGGAGTGGGGGAGGGGAGGGAGACAGCTGAAGCCGAGTCCAGAAGGGCGGCGATGGAAGAGCTGCAGCTGGGTCAGAGCCTGGAGGGAGGGCGGGGCCTTCACTGAGGACCCCCCCCCCAGGCCAGCCCTAGGCCCAAGCGGTCGCGCATGCGCCCTTGGCCTGTGCGGTGTGGGGGGGGTTGAACCCAAGCCCGCAGGGCTCCCGGAGCGGCCAGAGAAAGAAGGGCCCATGGAGAGGTAGGCGAGGTGGGCAGGGGGCGCCACCTTGCTCTCCTCAGCTCCCTGAGGGAGAGAGACAGAGACAGAGACAGAGAGAGAGAGATCCCTGACCTCTGAGTCTCTGCCTCCACCGCTGGCTGGTGCCAACTCACGCGCCATCCCACTTCCAGCCATCACCCCCACGCCTGCCCCGGGGCCAGCCCCACCACAGAGGGGGCCGGTTGGTTCCTGCTCACCTCTGTGCCCTCCCTTCCCGACCTGACCCCAGTGCAGGGGATAAGCTTCAGACAAGTCTTTCCATGTCCCTCTGCATGACAATAGACTTCCTCCCCTCTCCCATTCCACAGGCCCACCCGGGACATCCACCTTTGTCATTAGCTCAGGAGAGGATGCAAGATGAGAATCTCTGCTATTGTGTGGGGAGACTCAGTTTCCCGGGTTTCCCCCATGGACACATGTTCTTCAGCTGGGTCTGATTTTCTCCAGACAAGCTGTCTTGGGAAGGATTTGGCCAGCCCTAAGAACCTGAAGGGAAAGGGCGGAGGGGGGTTCTCTCTCTGCCCCCGACAGCCCCGAGCTGGGTCGGTCCCTCAGAACTGGCCAGGGGCAGCCCATCCCCCGGCGCCCTTCCCCGGGGCATCCAAGGGCAGGCTCGGCGCCAGCCCCACCCCGCTCGCCACTGCCCGACCATCGTCCTCCCTCGGGGGGCCTGGGCAGGACAGGGACCCGGCTGTGGGAGGCCTCCAGATCTCAGGCCTGGCACACCGTTTACCAGACTGCTTCCTCCTCTGACGGGGGCCCAGCACACGCCCCAGGAGACTTGGCAGCCGCCCCCAGGGCTCTAGCCTCTGGAACTCGTCCCCTTGGAAGGGGCCTGGCCCAGGTGCCAGTTTCGGCTGGTCGGCCAGCCTCCTTTGGAGAAAGCAGGCAAGCCGAGCCAGGCTTGCAGTGGCCCTGGCGTGACACCTGCCACCTCAGGCAGAGGGCCTCCCGCGTGCCCTCCATGGCGGGTTTCTCCCCGGAGCCGTGGCCTGGGCACTAGGAAGGCCGGGCCTCCCCGACTCCCGGGAGGAGGGGCTAGCCCAGTTGCGCCCTGGCCCCCAAACCCTCTGGTGCCATCTGCCTGTCTCGGCACTTCTGACTCCACAGAGCCTTTCCTACATCTGGGCTGCCTGCCGTGGCAAAGTGCAGGCGTGGGGTGAGGCCATGGTTTTGTCTTTCCAGGAAAAAATGAGCCCCTGGCCGAAGCAGCAGGCCCAGGCAGAGCCTTGAGCTTGAAGCCCAGTAGGTCTGTGGCCCTCAGGGCCAGAGCCATGCTTTCAAGGCAGGGAAGCGGCCTCCAAGCTGAGTGGGAGTGGGGGAGGGGAGGGAGACAGCTGAAGCCGAGTCCAGAAGGGCGGCGATGGAAGAGCTGCAGCTGGGTCAGAGCCTGGAGGGAGGGCGGGGCCTTCACTGAGGACCCCCCCCCGGAGGCCAGCCCTAGGCCCCGGCGGTCGCGCATGCGCCCTTGGCCTGTGCGGTGTGGGGGGGGTTGAACCCAAGCCCGCAGGGCTCCCGGAGCGGCCAGAGAAAGAAGGGCCCATGGAGAGGTAGGCGAGGTGGGCAGGGGGCGCCACCTTGCTCTCCTCAGCTCCCTGAGGGAGAGAGACAGAGACAGAGAGAGAGAGATCCCTGACCTCTGAGTCTCTGCCTCCACCGCTGGCTGGTGCCAACTCACGCGCCATCCCACTTCCAGCCATCACCCCCACGCCTGCCCCGGGGCCAGCCCCACCACAGAGAGGCCTGTTGGTTCCTGCTCACCTCTGTGCCCTCCCTTCCCGACCTGACCCCAGTGCAGGGGATAAGCTTCAGACAAGTCTTTCCATGTCCCTCTGCATGACAATAGACTTCCTCCCCTCTCCCATTCCACAGGCCCACCCGGGACATCCACCTTTGTCATTAGCTCAGGAGAGGATGCAAGATGAGAATCTCTGCTATTGTGTGGGGAGACTCAGTTTCCCGGGTTACCCCCATGGACACATGTTCTTCAGCTGGGTCTGAATTTCTCCAGACAAGCTGTCTTGGGAAGGATTTGGCCAGCCCTAAGAACCTGAAGGGAAAGGGCGGAGGGGGGTTCTCTCTCTGCCCCCGACAGCCCCGAGCTGGGTCGGTCCCTCAGACCTGGCCAGGGGCAGCCCATCCCCCGGCGCCCTTCCCCGGGGCATCCAAGGGCAGGCTCGGCGCCAGCTCCAACCCGCTCGCCACTGCCCGACCATCGTCCTCCCTCGGGGGGCCTGGGCAGGACAGGGACCCGGCTGTGGGAGGCCTCCAGATCTCAGGCCTGGCACACCGTTTACCAGGCTTCTTCCTCCTCTGACGGGGGCCCAGCACACGCCCCAGGAGACTTGGCAGCCGCCCCCAGGGCTCTATCCTCTGGAACTCGTCCCCTTGGAAGGGGCCTGGCCCAGGTGCCAGGTTCGGCTGGTCGGCCAGCCTCCTTTGGAGAAAGCAGGCAAGCCGAGCCAGGCTTGCAGTGGCCCTGGCGTGACACCTGCCACCTCAGGCAGAGGGCCTCCCGCGTGCCCTCCATGGCGGGTTTCTCCCCGGAGCCGTGGCCTGGGCACTAGGAAGGCCGGGCCTCCCCGACTCCCGGGAGGAGGGGTAGCCCAGTTGCGCCCTGGCCCCCAAACCCTCTGGTGCCATCTGCCTGTCTCGGCACTTCTGACTCCACAGAGCCTTTCCTACATCTGGGCTGCCTGCCGTGGCAAAGTGCAGGCGTGGGGTGAGGCCATGGCTTTGTCTTTCCAGGAAAAAATGAGCCCCTGGCCGAAGCAGCAGGCCCAGGCAGAGCCTTGAGCTTGAAGCCCAGTAGGTCTGTGGCCCTCAGGGCCAGAGCCATGCTTTCAAGGCAGGGAAGCGGCCTCCAAGCTGAGTGGGAGTGGGGGAGGGGAGGGAGACAGCTGAAGCCGAGTCCAGAAGGGCGGCGATGGAAGAGCTGCAGCTGGGTCAGAGCCTGGAGGGAGGGCGGGGCCTTCACTGAGGACCCCCCCCCCCAGGCCAGCCCTAGGCCCCAGCGGTCGCGCATGCGCCCTTGGCCTGTGCGGTGTGGGGGGGGTTGAACCCAAGCCCGCAGGGCTCCCGGAGCGGCCAGAGAAAGAAGGGCCCATGGAGAGGTAGGCGAGGTGGGCAGGGGGCGCCACCTTGCTCTCCTCAGCTCCCTGAGGGAGAGAGACAGAGACAGAGAGAGAGAGATCCCTGACCTCTGAGTCTCTGCCTCCACCGCTGGCTGGTGCCAACTCACGCGCCATCCCACTTCCAGCCATCACCCCCACGCCTGCCCCGGGGCCAGCCCCACCACAGAGAGGCCTGTTGGTTCCTGCTCACCTCTGTGCCCTCCCTTCCCGACCTGACCCCAGTGCAGGGGATAAGCTTCAGACAAGTCTTTCCATGTCCCTCTGCATGACAATAGACTTCCTCCCCTCTCCCATTCCACAGGCCCACCCGGGACATCCACCTTTGTCATTAGCTCAGGAGAGGATGCAAGATGAGAATCTCTGCTATTGTGTGGGGAGACTCAGTTTCCCGGGTTACCCCCATGGACACATGTTCTTCAGCTGGGTCTGAATTTCTCCAGACAAGCTGTCTTGGGAAGGATTTGGCCAGCCCTAAGAACCTGAAGGGAAAGGGCGGAGGGGGGTTCTCTCTCTGCCCCCGACAGCCCCGAGCTGGGTCGGTCCCTCAGACCTGGCCAGGGGCAGCCCATCCCCCGGCGCCCTTCCCCGGGGCATCCAAGGGCAGGCTCGGCGCCAGCTCCAACCCGCTCGCCACTGCCCGACCATCGTCCTCCCTCGGGGGGGCCTGGGCAGGACAGGGACCCGGCTGTGGGAGGCCTCCAGATCTCAGGCCTGGCACACCGTTTACCAGGCTTCTTCCTCCTCTGACGGGGGCCCAGCACACGCCCCAGGAGACTTGGCAGCCGCCCCCAGGGCTCTATCCTCTGGAACTCGTCCCCTTGGAAGGGGCCTGGCCCAGGTGCCAGGTTCGGCTGGTCGGCCAGCCTCCTTTGGAGAAAGCAGGCAAGCCGAGCCAGGCTTGCAGTGGCCCTGGCGTGACACCTGCCACCTCAGGCAGAGGGCCTCCCGCGTGCCCTCCATGGCGGGTTTCTCCCCGGAGCCGTGGCCTGGGCACTAGGAAGGCCGGGCCTCCCCGACTCCCGGGAGGAGGGGTAGCCCAGTTGCGCCCTGGCCCCCAAACCCTCTGGTGCCATCTGCCTGTCTCGGCACTTCTGACTCCACAGAGCCTTTCCTACATCTGGGCTGCCTGCCGTGGCAAAGTGCAGGCGTGGGGTGAGGCCATGGCTTTGTCTTTCCAGGAAAAAATGAGCCCCTGGCCGAAGCAGCAGGCCCAGGCAGAGCCTTGAGCTTGAAGCCCAGTAGGTCTGTGGCCCTCAGGGCCAGAGCCATGCTTTCAAGGCAGGGAAGCGGCCTCCAAGCTGAGTGGGAGTGGGGGAGGGGAGGGAGACAGCTGAAGCCGAGTCCAGAAGGGCGGCGATGGAAGAGCTGCAGCTGGGTCAGAGCCTGGAGGGAGGGCGGGGCCTTCACTGAGGACCCCCCCCCCCAGGCCAGCCCTAGGCCCCGGCGGTCGCGCATGCGCCCTTGTCCTGTGCGGTGTGGGGGGGGTTGAACCCAAGCCCGCAGGGCTCCCGGAGCGGCCAGAGAAAGAAGGGCCCATGGAGAGGTAGGCGAGGTGGGCAGGGGGCGCCACCTTGCTCTCCTCAGCTCCCTGAGGGAGAGAGACAGAGACAGAGAGAGAGAGATCCCTGACCTCTGAGTCTCTGCCTCCACCGCTGGCTGGTGCCAACTCACGCGCCATCCCACTTCCAGCCATCACCCCCACGCCTGCCCCGGTGCCAGCCCCACCACAGAGAGGCCGGTTGGTTCCTGCTCACCTCTGTGCCGTCCCTTCCCGCCCTGACCCCAGTGCAGGGGATAAGCTTCAGACAAGTCTTTCCATGTCCCTCTGCATGACAATAGACTTCCTCCCCTCTCCCATTCCACAGGCCCACCCGGGACATCCACCATTGTCATTAGCTCAGAAGAGGATGCAAGATGAGATTCTCTGCTATTGTGTGGGGAGACTCAGTTTCCCGGGTTACCCCCATGGACACATGTTCTTCAGCTGGGTCTGAATTTCTCCAGACAAGCTGTCTTGGGAAGGATTTGGCCAGCCCTAAGAACCTGAAGGGAAAGGGCGGAGGGGGGTTCTCTCTCTGCCCCCGACAGCCCCGAGCTGGGTCGGTCCCTCAGACCTGGCCAGGGGCAGCCCATCCCCCGGCGCCCTTCCCCGGGGCATCCAAGGGCAGGCTCGGCGCCAGCTCCAACCCGCTCGCCACTGCCCGACCATCGTCCTCCCTCGGGGGGCCTGGGCAGGACAGGGACCCGGCTGTGGGAGGCCTCCAGATCTCAGGCCTGGCACACCGTTTACCAGGCTTCTTCCTCCTCTGACGGGGGCCCAGCACACGCCCCAGGAGACTTGGCAGCCGCCCCCAGGGCTCTAGCCTCTGGAACTCGTCCCCTTGGAAGGGGCCTGGCCCAGGTGCCAGGTTCGGCTGGTCGGCCAGCCTCCTTTGGAGAAAGCAGGCAAGCCGAGCCAGGCTTGCAGTGGCCCTGGCGTGACACCTGCCACCTCAGGCAGAGGGCCTCCCGCGTGCCCTCCATGGCGGGTTTCTCCCCGGAGCCGTGGCCTGGGCACTAGGAAGGCCGGGCCTCCCCGACTCCCGGGAGGAGGGGTAGCCCAGTTGCGCCCTGGCCCCCAAACCCTCTGGTGCCATCTGCCTGTCTCGGCACTTCTGACTCCACAGAGCCTTTCCTACATCTGGGCTGCCTGCCGTGGCAAAGTGCAGGCGTGGGGTGAGGCCATGGCTTTGTCTTTCCAGGAAAAAATGAGCCCCTGGCCGAAGCAGCAGGCCCAGGCAGAGCCTTGAGCTTGAAGCCCAGTAGGTCTGTGGCCCTCAGGGCCAGAGCCATGCTTTCAAGGCAGGGAAGCGGCCTCCAAGCTGAGTGGGAGTGGGGGAGGGGAGGGAGACAGCTGAAGCCGAGTCCAGAAGGGCGGCGATGGAAGAGCTGCAGCTGGGTCAGAGCCTGGAGGGAGGGCGGGGCCTTCACTGAGGACCCCCCCCCCCCAGGCCAGCCCTAGGCCCCAGCGGTCGCGCATGCGCCCTTGGCCTGTGCGGTGTGGGGGGGGTTGAACCCAAGCCCGCAGGGCTCCCGGAGCGGCCAGAGAAAGAAGGGCCCATGGAGAGGTAGGCGAGGTGGGCAGGGGGCGCCACCTTGCTCTCCTCAGCTCCCTGAGGGAGAGAGACAGAGACAGAGAGAGAGAGATCCCTGACCTCTGAGTCTCTGCCTCCACCGCTGGCTGGTGCCAACTCACGCGCCATCCCACTTCCAGCCATCACCCCCACGCCTGCCCCGGGGCCAGCCCCACCACAGAGAGGCCTGTTGGTTCCTGCTCACCTCTGTGCCCTCCCTTCCCGACCTGACCCAGTGCAGGGGATAAGCTTCAGACAAGTCTTTCCATGTCCCTCTGCATGACAATAGACTTCCTCCCCTCTCCCATTCCACAGGCCCACCCGGGACATCCACCTTTGTCATTAGCTCAGGAGAGGATGCAAGATGAGAATCTCTGCTATTGTGTGGGGAGACTCAGTTTCCCGGGTTTCCCCCATGGACACATGTTCTTCAGCTGGGTCTGATTTTCTCCAGACAAGCTGTCTTGGGAAGGATTTGGCCAGCCCTAAGAACCTGAAGGGAAAGGGCGGAGGGGGGTTCTCTCTCTGCCCCCGACAGCCCCGAGCTGGGTCGGTCCCTCAGACCTGGCCAGGGGCAGCCCATCCCCCGGCGCCCTTCCCCGGGGCATCCAAGGGCAGGCTCGGCGCCAGCTCCAACCCGCTCGCCACTGCCCGACCATCGTCCTCCCTCGGGGGGCCTGGGCAGGACAGGGACCCGGCTGTGGGAGGCCTCCAGATCTCAGGCCTGGCACACCGTTTACCAGGCTTCTTCCTCCTCTGACGGGGGCCCAGCACACGCCCCAGGAGACTTGGCAGCCGCCCCCAGGGCTCTAGCCTCTGGAACTCGTCCCCTTGGAAGGGGCCTGGCCCAGGTGCCAGGTTCGGCTGGTCGGCCAGCCTCCTTTGGAGAAAGCAGGCAAGCCGAGCCAGGCTTGCAGTGGCCCTGGCGTGACACCTGCCACCTCAGGCAGAGGGCCTCCCGCGTGCCCTCCATGGCGGGTTTCTCCCCGGAGCCGTGGCCTGGGCACTAGGAAGGCCGGGCCTCCCCGACTCCCCGGGAGGAGGGGCTAGCCCAGTTGCGCCCTGGCCCCCAAACCCTCTGGTGCCATCTGCCTGTCTCGGCACTTCTGACTCCACAGAGCCTTTCCTACATCTGGGCTGCCTGCCGTGGCAAAGTGCAGGCGTGGGGTGAGGCCATGGCTTTGTCTTTCCAGGAAAAAATGAGCCCCTGGCCGAAGCAGCAGGCCCAGGCAGAGCCTTGAGCTTGAAGCCCAGTAGGTCTGTGGCCCTCAGGGCCAGAGCCATGCTTTCAAGGCAGGGAAGCGGCCTCCAAGCTGAGTGGGAGTGGGGGAGGGGAGGGAGACAGCTGAAGCCGAGTCCAGAAGGGCGGCGATGGAAGAGCTGCAGCTGGGTCAGAGCCTGGAGGGAGGGCGGGGCCTTCACTGAGGACCCCCCCCCCAGGCCAGCCCTAGGCCCCAGCGGTCGCGCATGCGCCCTTGGCCTGTGCGGTGTGGGGGGGGTTGAACCCAAGCCCGCAGGGCTCCCGGAGCGGCCAGAGAAAGAAGGGCCCATGGAGAGGTAGGCGAGGTGGGCAGGGGGCGCCACCTTGCTCTCCTCAGCTCCCTGAGGGAGAGAGACAGAGACAGAGAGAGAGAGATCCCTGACCTCTGAGTCTCTGCCTCCACCGCTGGCTGGTGCCAACTCACGCGCCATCCCACTTCCAGCCATCACCCCCACGCCTGCCCCGGGGCCAGCCCCACCACAGAGAGGCCTGTTGGTTCCTGCTCACCTCTGTGCCCTCCCTTCCCGACCTGACCCCAGTGCAGGGGATAAGCTTCAGACAAGTCTTTCCATGTCCCTCTGCATGACAATAGACTTCCTCCCCTCTCCCATTCCACAGGCCCACCCGGGACATCCACCTTTGTCATTAGCTCAGGAGAGGATGCAAGATGAGAATCTCTGCTATTGTGTGGGGAGACTCAGTTTCCCGGGTTTCCCCCATGGACACATGTTCTTCAGCTGGGTCTGATTTTCTCCAGACAAGCTGTCTTGGGAAGGATTTGGCCAGCCCTAAGAACCTGAAGGGAAAGGGCGGAGGGGGGTTCTCTCTCTGCCCCCGACAGCCCCGAGCTGGGTCGGTCCCTCAGACCTGGCCAGGGGCAGCCCATCCCCCGGCGCCCTTCCCCGGGGCATCCAAGGGCAGGCTCGGCGCCAGCCCCACCCCGCTCGCCACTGCCCGACCATCGTCCTCCCTCGGGGGGCCTGGGCAGGACAGGGACCCGGCTGTGGGAGGCCTCCAGATCTCAGGCCTGGCACACCGTTTACCAGGCTGCTTCCTCCTCTGACGGGGGCCCAGCACACGCCCCAGGAGACTTGGCAGCCGCCCCCAGGGCTCTAGCCTCTGGAACTCGTCCCCTTGGAAGGGGCCTGGCCCAGGTGCCAGGTTCGGCTGGTCGGCCAGCCTCCTTTGGAGAAAGCAGGCAAGCCGAGCCAGGCTTGCAGTGGCCCTGGCGTAACACCTGCCACCTCAGGCAGAGGGCCTCCCGCGTGCCCTCCATGGCGGGTTTCTCCCCGGAGCCGTGGCCTGGGCACTAGGAAGGCCGGGCCTCCCCGACTCCCGGGAGGAGGGGCTAGCCCAGTTGCGCCCTGGCCCCCAAACCCTCTGGTGCCATCTGCCTGTCTCGGCACTTCTGACTCCACAGAGCCTTTCCTACATCTGGGCTGCCTGCCGTGGCAAAGTGCAGGCGTGGGGTGAGGCCATGGCTTTGTCTTTCCAGGAAAAAATGTGCCCCTGGCCGAAGCAGCAGGCCCAGGCAGAGCCTTGAGCTTGAAGCCCAGTAGGTCTGTGGCCCTCAGGGCCAGAGCCATGCTTTCAAGGCAGGGAAGCGGCCTCCAAGCTGAGTGGGAGTGGGGGAGGGGAGGGAGACAGCTGAAGCCGAGTCCAGAAGGGCGGCGATGGAAGAGCTGCAGCTGGGTCAGAGCCTGGAGGGAGGGCGGGGCCTTCACTGAGGTCCCCCCCCCCGGAGGCCAGCCCTAGGCCCCGGCGGTCGCGCATGCGCCCTTGGCCTGTGCGGTGTGTGGGGGGTTGAACCCAAGCCCGCAGGGCTCCCGGAGCGGCCAGAGAAAGAAGGGCCCATGGAGAGGTAGGCGAGGTGGGCAGGGGGCGCCACCTTGCTCTCCTCAGCTCCCTGAGGGAGAGAGACAGAGACAGAGACAGAGAGAGAGAGATCCCTGACCTCTGAGTCTCTGCCTCCACCGCTGGCTGGTGCCAACTCACGCGCCATCCCACTTCCAGCCATCACCCCCACGCCTGCCCCGGGGCCAACCCCACCACAGAGAGGCCGGTTGGTTCCTGCTCACCTCTGTGCCGTCCCTTCCCGACCTGACCCCAGTGCAGGGGATAAGCTTCAGACAAGTCTTTCCTGTCCCTCTGCATGACAATAGACTTCCTCCCCTCTCCCATTCCACAGGCCCACCCGGGACATCCACCTTTGTCATTAGCTCAGGAGAGGATGCAAGATGATCATCTCTGCTATTGTGTGGGGAGACTCAGTTTCCCGGGTTTCCCCCATGGACACATGTTCTTCAGCTGGGTCTGATTTTCTCCAGACAAGCTGTCTTGGGAAGGATTTGGCCAGCCCTAAGAACCTGAAGGGAAAGGGCGGAGGGGGGTTCTCTCTCTGCCCCCGACAGCCCCGAGCTGGGTCGGTCCCTCAGACCTGGCCAGGGGCAGCCCATCCCCCGGCGCCCTTCCCCGGGGCATCCAAGGGCAGGCTCGGCGCCAGCCCCACACAGCTCGCCACTGCCCGACCATCGTCCTCCCTCGGGGGGCCTGGGCAGGACAGGACCCGGCTGTGGGAGGCCTCCAGATCTCAGGCCTGGCACACCGTTTACCAGGCTGCTTCCTCCTCTGACGGGGGCCCAGCACACGCCCCAGGAGACTTGGCAGCCGCCCCCAGGGCTCTAGCCTCTGGAACTCGTCCCCTTGGAAGGGGCCTGGCCCAGGTGCCAGGTTCGGCTGGTCGGCCAGCCTCCTTTGGAGAAAGCAGGCAAGCCGAGCCAGGCTTGCAGTGGCCCTGGCGTGACACCTGCCACCTCAGGCAGAGGGCCTCCCGCGTGCCCTCCATGGCGGGTTTCTCCCCGGAGCCGTGGCCTGGGCACTAGGAAGGCCGGGCCTCCCCGACTCCCGGGAGGAGGGGCTAGCCCAGTTGCGCCCTGGCCCCCAAACCCTCTGGTGCCATCTGCCTGTCTCGGCACTTCTGACTCCACAGAGCCTTTCCTACATCTGGGCTGCCTGCCGTGGCAAAGTGCAGGCGTGGGGTGAGGCCATGGCTTTGTCTTTCCAGGAAAAAATGAGCCCCTGGCCGAAGCAGCAGGCCCAGGCAGAGCCTTGAGCTTGAAGCCCAGTAGGTCTGTGGCCCTCAGGGCCAGAGCCATGCTTTCAAGGCAGGGAAGCGGCCTCCAAGCTGAGTGGGAGTGGGGAGGGGAGGGAGACAGCTGAAGCCGAGTCCAGAAGGGCAGCGATGGAAGAGCTGCAGCTGGGTCAGAGCCTGGAGGGAGGGCGGGGCCTTCACTGAGGACCCCCCACCACCCCCCCGAGGCCAGCCCTAGGCCCCGGCGGTCGCGCATGCGCCCTTGGCCTGTGCGGTGTGTGGGGGGTTGAACCCAAGCCCGCAGGGCTCCCGGAGCGGCCAGAGAAAGAAGGGCCCATGGAGAGGTAGGCGAGGTGGGCAGGGGGCGCCACCTTGCTCTCCTCAGCTCCCTGAGGGAGAGAGACAGAGACAGAGACAGAGAGAGAGAGATCCCTGACCTCTGAGTCTCTGCCTCCACCGCTGGCTGGTGCCAACTCACGCGCCCATCCCACTTCCAGCCATCACCCCCACGCCTGCCCCGGGGCCAACCCCACCACAGAGAGGCCGGTTGGTTCCTGCTCACCTCTGTGCCGTCCCTTCCCGACCTGACCCCAGTGCAGGGGATAAGCTTCAGACAAGTCTTTCCCTGTCCCTCTGCATGACAATAGACTTCCTCCCCTCTCCCATTCCACAGGCCCACCCGGGACATCCACCTTTGTCATTAGCTCAGGAGAGGATGCAAGATGATCATCTCTGCTATTGTGTGGGGAGACTCAGTTTCCCGGGTTTCCCCCATGGACACATGTTCTTCAGCTGGGTCTGATTTTCTCCAGACAAGCTGTCTTGGGAAGGATTTGGCCAGCCCTAAGAACCTGAAGGGAAAGGGCGGAGGGGGGTTCTCTCTCTGCCCCCGACAGCCCCGAGCTGGGTCGGTCCCTCAGACCTGGCCAGGGGCAGCCCATCCCCCGGCGCCCTTCCCCGGGGCATCCAAGGGCAGGCTCGGCGCCAGCCCCACACAGCTCGCCACTGCCCGACCATCGTCCTCCCTCGGGGGGCCTGGGCAGGACAGGGACCCGGCTGTGGGAGGCCTCCAGATCTCAGGCCTGGCACACCGTTTACCAGGCTGCTTCCTCCTCTGACGGGGGCCCAGCACACGCCCCAGGAGACTTGGCAGCCGCCCCCAGGGCTCTAGCCTCTGGAACTCGTCCCCTTGGAAGGGGCCTGGCCCAGGTGCCAGGTTCGGCTGGTCGGCCAGCCTCCTTTGGAGAAAGCAGGCAAGCCGAGCCAGGCTTGCAGTGGCCCTGGCGTAACACCTGCCACCTCAGGCAGAGGGCCTCCCGCGTGCCCTCCATGGCGGGTTTCTCCCCGGAGCCGTGGCCTGGGCACTAGGAAGGCCGGGCCTCCCCGACTCCCGGGAGGAGGGGCTAGCCCAGTTGCGCCCTGGCCCCCAAACCCTCTGGTGCCATCTGCCTGTCTCGGCACTTCTGACTCCACAGAGCCTTTCCTACATCTGGGCTGCCTGCCGTGGCAAAGTGCAGGCGTGGGGTGAGGCCATGGCTTTGTCTTTCCAGGAAAAAATGAGCCCCTGGCCGAAGCAGCAGGCCCAGGCAGAGCCTTGAGCTTGAAGCCCAGTAGGTCTGTGGCCCTCAGGGCCAGAGCCATGCTTTCAAGGCAGGGAAGCGGCCTCCAAGCTGAGTGGGAGTGGGGGAGGGGAGGGAGACAGCTGAAGCCGAGTCCAGAAGGGCGGCGATGGAAGAGCTGCAGCTGGGTCAGAGCCTGGAGGGAGGGCGGGGCCTTCACTGAGGACCCCCCCCCCCGGAGGCCAGCCCTAGGCCCCGGCGGTCGCGCATGCGCCCTTGGCCTGTGCGGTGTGTGGGGGGGTTGAACCCAAGCCCGCAGGGCTCCCGGAGCGGCCAGAGAAAGAAGGGCCCATGGAGAGGTAGGCGAGGTGGGCAGGGGGCGCCACCTTGCTCTCCTCAGCTCCCTGAGGGAGAGAGACAGAGACAGAGACAGAGAGAGAGAGATCCCTGACCTCTGAGTCTCTGCCTCCACCGCTGGCTGGTGCCAACTCACGCGCCATCCCACTTCCAGCCATCACCCCCACGCCTGCCCCACCACAGAGAGGCCGGTTGGTTCCTGCTCACCTCTGTGCCGTCCCTTCCCGACCTGACCCCAGTGCAGGGGATAAGCTTCAGACAAGTCTTTCCCTGTCCCTCTGCATGACAATAGACTTCCTCCCCTCTCCCATTCCACAGGCCCACCCGGGACATCCACCTTTGTCATTAGCTCAGGAGAGGATGCAAGATGAGAATCTCTGCTATTGTGTGGGGAGACTCAGTTTCCCGGGTTTCCCCCATGGACACATGTTCTTCAGCTGGGTCTGATTTTCTCCAGACAAGCTGTCTTGGGAAGGATTTGGCCAGCCCTAAGAACCTGAAGGGAAAGGGCGGAGGGGGGTTCTCTCTCTGCCCCCGACAGCCCCGAGCTGGGTCGGTCCCTCAGACCTGGCCAGGGGCAGCCCATCCCCCGGCGCCCTTCCCCGGGGCATCCAAGGGCAGGCTCGGCGCCAGCCCCACCCAGCTCGCCACTGCCCGACCATCGTCCTCCCTCGGGGGGCCTGGGCAGGACAGGGACCCGGCTGTGGGAGGCCTCCAGATCTCAGGCCTGGCACACCGTTTACCAGGCTGCTTCCTCCTCTGACGGGGGCCCAGCACACGCCCCAGGAGACTTGGCAGCCGCCCCCAGGGCTCTAGCCTCTGGAACTCGTCCCCTTGGAAGGGGCCTGGCCCAGGTGCCAGGTTCGGCTGGTCGGCCAGCCTCCTTTGGAGAAAGCAGGCAAGCCAGCCAGGCTTGCAGTGGCCCTGGCGTAACACCTGCCACCTCAGGCAGAGGGCCTCCCGCGTGCCCTCCATGGCGGGTTTCTCCCCGGAGCCGTGGCCTGGGCACTAGGAAGGCCGGGCCTCCCCGACTCCCGGGAGGAGGGGCTAGCCCAGTTGCGCCCTGGCCCCCAAACCCTCTGGTGCCATCTGCCTGTCTCGGCACTTCTGACTCCACAGAGCCTTTCCTACATCTGGGCTGCCTGCCGTGGCAAAGTGCGTGGGGTGAGGCCATGGCTTTGTCTTTCCAGGAAAAAATGAGCCCCTGGCCGAAGCAGCAGGCCCAGGCAGAGCCTTGAGCTTGAAGCCCAGTAGGTCTGTGGCCCTCAGGGCCAGAGCCATGCTTTCAAGGCAGGGAAGCGGCCTCCAAGCTGAGTGGGAGTGGGGGAGGGGAGGGAGACAGCTGAAGCCGAGTCCAGAAGGGCGGCGATGGAAGAGCTGCAGCTGGGTCAGAGCCTGGAGGGAGGGCGGGGCCTTCACTGAGGACCCCCCCCCCGGAGGCCAGCCCTAGGCCCCGGCGGTCGTGCATGCGCCCTTGGCCTGTGCGGTGTGTGGGGGGTTGAACCCAAGCCCGCAGGGCTCCCGGAGCGGCCAGAGAAAGAAGGGCCCATGGAGAGGTAGGCGAGGTGGGCAGGGGGCGCCACCTTGCTCTCCTCAGCTCCCTGAGGGAGAGAGACAGAGACAGAGACAGAGAGAGAGAGATCCCTGACCTCTGAGTCTCTGCCTCCCCCGCTGGCTGGTGCCAACTCACGCGCCATCCCACTTCCAGCCATCACCCCCACGCCTGCCCCGGGGCCAGCCCCACCACAGAGAGGCCGGTTGGTTCCTGCTCACCTCTGTGCCGTCCCTTCCCGACCTGACCCCAGTGCAGGGGATAAGCTTCAGACAAGTCTTTCCATGTCCCTCTGCATGACAATAGACTTCCTCCCCTCTCCCATTCCACAGGCCCACCCGGGACATCCACCTTTGTCATTAGCTCAGGAGAGGATGCAAGATGAGAATCTCTGCTATTGTGTGGGGAGACTCAGTTTCCCGGGTTTCCCCCATGGACACATGTTCTTCAGCTGGGTCTGATTTTCTCCAGACAAGCTGTCTTGGGAAGGATTTGGCCAGCCCTAAGAACCTGAAGGGAAAGGGCGGAGGGGGGTTCTCTCTCTGCCCCGACAGCCCCGAGCTGGGTCGGTCCCTCAGACCTGGCCAGGGGCAGCCCATCCCCCGGCGCCCTTCCCCGGGGCATCCAAGGGCAGGCTCGGCGCCAGCCCCACCCCGCTCGCCACTGCCCGACCATCGTCCTCCCTCGGGGGGCCTGGGCAGGACAGGGACCCGGCTGTGGGAGGCCTCCAGATCTCAGGCCTGGCACACCGTTTACCAGGCTGCTTCCTCCTCTGACGGGGGCCCAGCACACGCCCCAGGAGACTTGGCAGCCGCCCCCAGGGCTCTAGCCTCTGGAACTCGTCCCCTTGGAAGGGGCCTGGCCCAGGTGCCAGGTTCGGCTGGTCGGCCAGCCTCCTTTGGAGAAAGCAGGCAAGCCGAGCCAGGCTTGCAGTGGCCCTGGCGTAACACCTGCCACCTCAGGCAGAGGGCCTCCCGCGTGCCCTCCATGGCGGGTTTCTCCCCGGAGCCGTGGCCTGGGCACTAGGAAGGCCGGGCCTCCCCGACTCCCGGGAGGAGGGGCTAGCCCAGTTGCGCCCTGGCCCCCAAACCCTCTGGTGCCATCTGCCTGTCTCGGCACTTCTGACTCCACAGAGCCTTTCCTACATCTGGGCTGCCTGCCGTGGCAAAGTGCAGGCGTGGGGTGAGGCCATGGCTTTGTCTTTCCAGGAAAAAATGAGCCCCTGGCCGAAGCAGCAGGCCCAGGCAGAGCCTTGAGCTTGAAGCCCAGTAGGTCTGTGGCCCTCAGGGCCAGAGCCATGCTTTCAAGGCAGGGAAGCGGCCTCCAAGCTGAGTGGGAGTGGGGGAGGGGAGGGAGACAGCTGAAGCCGAGTCCAGAAGGGCGGCGATGGAAGAGCTGCAGCTGGGTCAGAGCCTGGAGGGAGGGCGGGGCCTTCACTGAGGTCCCCCCCCCCCGGAGGCCAGCCCTAGGCCCCGGCGGTCGCGCATGCGCCCTTGGCCTGTGCGGTGTGTGGGGGGTTGAACCCAAGCCCGCAGGGCTCCCGGAGCGGCCAGAGAAAGAAGGGCCCATGGAGAGGTAGGCGAGGTGGGCAGGGGGCGCCACCTTGCTCTCCTCAGCTCCCTGAGGGAGAGAGACAGAGACAGAGACAGAGAGAGAGAGATCCCTGACCTCTGAGTCTCTGCCTCCACCGCTGGCTGGTGCCAACTCACGCGCCATCCCACTTCCAGCCATCACCCCCACGCCTGCCCCGGGGCCAACCCCACCACAGAGAGGCCCGTTGGTTCCTGCTCACCTCTGTGCCTGCTGTCCCTTCCCGACCTGACCCCAGTGCAGGGGATAAGCTTCAGACAAGTCTTTCCATGTCCCTCTGCATGACAATAGACTTCCTCCCTCTCCCATTCCACAGGCCCACCCGGGACATCCACCTTTGTCATTAGCTCAGGAGAGGATGCAAGATGAGAATCTCTGCTATTGTGTGGGGAGACTCAGTTTCCCGGGTTTCCCCCATGGACACATGTTCTTCAGCTGGGTCTGATTTTCTCCAGACAAGCTGTCTTGGAAGGATTTGGCCAGCCCTAAGAACCTGAAGGGAAAGGGCGGAGGGGGGTTCTCTCTCTGCCCCCGACAGCCCCGAGCTGGGTCGGTCCCTCAGACCTGGCCAGGGGCAGCCCATCCCCCGGCGCCCTTCCCCGGGGCATCCAAGGGCAGGCTCGGCGCCAGCCCCACCCCCGCTCGCCACTGCCCGACCATCGTCCTCCCTCGGGGGGCCTGGGCAGGACAGGGACCCGGCTGTGGGAGGCCTCCAGATCTCAGGCCTGGCACACCGTTTACCAGGCTGCTTCCTCCTCTGACGGGGGCCCAGCACACGCCCCAGGAGACTTGGCAGCCGCCCCCAGGGCTCTATCCTCTGGAACTCGTCCCCTTGGAAGGGGCCTGGCCCAGGTGCCAGGTTCGGCTGGTCGGCCAGCCTCCTTTGGAGAAAGCAGGCAAGCCGAGCCAGGCTTGCAGTGGCCCTGGCGTGACACCTGCCACCTCAGGCAGAGGGCCTCCCGCGTGCCCTCCATGGCGGGTTTCTCCCCGGAGCCGTGGCCTGGGCACTAGGAAGGCCGGGCCTCCCCGACTCCCGGGAGGAGGGGCTAGCCCAGTTGCGCCCTGGCCCCCAAACCCTCTGGTGCCATCTGCCTGTCTCGGCACTTCTGACTCCACAGAGCCTTTCCTACATGCCTTTCCTACATCTGGGCTGCCCTGCCGTGGCAAAGTGCAGGGGCGTGGGGGTGAGGCTCATGGCTTTGTCCTTTCCAGGAAAAAATGAGCCCCCTGGCCGAAGCAGCAGGCCCAGGCAGAGCCTTGAGCTTGAAGCCCAGTAGGTCTGTGGCCCTCAGGCGCAGAGCCATGCTTTCAAGGCAGGGAAGCGGCCTCCAAGCTGAGTGGGAGGTGGGGGAGGGGAGGGAGACAGCTGAAGCCGAGTCCAGAAGGGCGGCGATGGAAGAGCTTGCAGCTGGGTCAGAGCCTGGAGGGAGGGCGGGGCCTTCACTGAGGGACCCCCCCACCACCCCCCCGAGGCCAGCCCTAGGCCCCGGCGGTTCGCGCATGCGCCCTTGGCCTGTGCGGTGTGTGGGGGGGTTGAACCCAAGCCCGCAGGGCTCCCGGAGCGGCCAGGAGAAAGAAGGGCCCATGGAGAGGTAGGCGAGGTGGGCAGGGGGCGCCACCTTGCTCTCCTCAGCTCCCTGAGGGTGAGAGACAGAGACAGAGACAGAGAGAGAGAGATCCCTGACCTCTGAGTCTCTGCCTCCACCGCTGGCTGGTGCCAACTCACGCGCCATCCCACTTCCAGCCATCACCCCCACGCCTGCCCCGGGGCCAACCCCACCACAGAGAGGCCGGTTGGTTCCTGCTCACCTCTGTGCCGTCCCTTCCCGACCTGACCCCAGTGCAGGGGATAAGCTTCAGACAAGTCTTTCCTGTCCCTCTGCATGACAATAGACTTCCTCCCCTCTCCCATTCCACAGGCCCACCCGGGACATCCACCTTTGTCATTAGCTCAGGAGAGGATGCAAGATGAGAATCTCTGCTATTGTGTGGGGAGACTCAGTTTCCCGGGTTTCCCCCATGGACACATGTTCTTCAGCTGGGTCTGATTTTCTCCAGACAAGCTGTCTTGGGAAGGATTTGGCCAGCCCTAAGAACCTGAAGGGAAAGGGCGGAGGGGGGTTTCTCTCTCTGCCCCCGACAGCCCCGAGCTGGGTCGGTCCCTCAGACCTGGCCCAGGGGCAGCCCATCCCCCGGCGCCCTTCCCCGGGGGCATCCAAGGGCAGGCTCGGCGCCAGCCCCACCCCGCTCGCCACTGCCCGACCATCGTCCTCCCTCGGGGGGCCTGGGCAGGACAGGGACCGCGCTGTGGGGAGGCCTCCAGATCTCAGGCCTGGCACACCGTTTACCAGGCTGCTTCCTCCTCTGACGGGGGCCCAGCACACGCCCCAGGAGACTTGGCAGCCGCCCCCAGGGCTCTAGCCTCTGGAACTCGTCCCCTTGGAAGGGGCCTGGCCCAGGTGCCAGGTTCGGCTGGTCGGCCAGCCTCCTTTGGAGAAAGCAGGCAAGCCGAGCCAGGCTTGCAGTGGCCCTGGCGTGACACCTGCCACCTCAGGCAGAGGGCCTCCCGCGTGCCCTCCATGGCGGGTTTCTCCCCGGAGCCGTGGCCTGGGCACTAGGAAGGCCGGGGCCCTCCCCGACTCCCGGGAGGAGGGGCTAGCCCAGTTGCGCCCTGGCCCCCAAAACCCTCTGGTGCCATCTGCCTGTCTCGGCACTTCTGACTCCACAGAGCCTTTCCTACATCTGGGCTGCCTGCCGTGGCAAAGTGCAGGCGTGGGGTGAGGCCATGGCTTTGTCTTTCCAGGAAAAAATGAGCCCCTGGCCGAAGCAGCAGGCCCAGGCAGAGCCTTGAGCTTGAAGCCCAGTAGGTCTGTGGCCCTCAGGGCCAGAGCCATGCTTTCAAGGCAGGGAAGCGGCCTCCAAGCTGAGTGGGAGTGGGGGAGGGGAGGGAGACAGCTGAAGCCGAGTCCAGAAGGGCGGCGATGGAAGAGCTGCAGCTGGGTCAGAGCCTGGAGGGAGGGCGGGGCCTTCACTGAGGACCCCCCCCCCGGGAGGCCAGCCCTAGGCCCCGGCGGTCGCGCATGCGCCCTTGGCCTGTGCGGTGTGTGGGGGGTTGAACCCAAGCCCGCAGGGCTCCCGGAGCGGCACAGAGAAAGAAGGGCCCCATGGAGAGGTAGGCGAGGTGGGCAGGGGGCGCCACCTTGCTCTCCTCAGCTCCCTGAGGGAGACGAGACAGAGACAGAGACAGAGAGAGAGAGATCCCTGACCTCTGAGTCTCTGCCTCCACCGCTGGCTGGTGCCAACTCACGCGCCATCCCACTTCCAGCCATCACCCCCACGCCTGCCCCACCACAGAGAGGGCCGGTTGGTTCCTGCTCACCTCTGTGCCGTCCCCTTCCCGACCTGACCCCAGTGCAGGGGATAAGCTTCAGACAAGTCTTTCCCTGTCCCTCTGCATGACAATAGACTTCCTCCCCTCTCCCATTCCACAGGCCCACCCGGGACATCCACCTTTGTCATTAGCTCAGGAGAGGATGCAAGATGAGAATCTCTGCTATTGTGTGGGGAGACTCAGTTTCCCGGGGTTTCCCCCATGGACACATGTTCTTCAGCTGGGTCTGATTTTCTCCAGACAAGCTGTCTTGGGAAGGATTTGGCCAGCCCTAAGAACCTGAAGGGGAAAGGGCGGAGGGGGGTTCTCTCTCTGCCCCCGACAGCCCCGAGCTGGGTCGGTCCCTCAGACCTGGCCAGGGGGCAGCCCATCCCCCGGCGCCCTTCCCCGGGGCATCCAAGGGCAGGCTCGGCGCCAGCCCCACCCAGCTCGCCACTGCCCGACCATCGTCCTCCCTCGGGGGGCCTGGGCAGGACAGGGACCCGGCTGTGGGAGGCCTCCAGATCTCAGGCCTGGCACACCGTTTACCAGGCTGCTTCCTCCTCTGACGGGGGCCCAGCACACGCCCCAGGAGACTTGGCAGCCGCCCCCAGGTCTCTAGCCTCTGGAACTCGTCCCCTTGGAAGGGGCCTGGCCCAGGTGCCCAGGTTCGGCTGGTCGGCCAGCCCTCCTTTGGAGAAAGCAGGCAAGCCAGCCAGGCTTGCAGTGGCCCTGGCGTAACACCTGCCACCTCAGGCAGAGGGCCTCCCGCGTGCCCTCCATGGCGGGTTTCTCCCCGGAGCCGTGGCCTGGGCACTAGGAAGGCCGGGCCTCCCCGACTCCCGGGAGGAGGGGGCTAGCCCAGTTGCGCCCCTGGCCCCCAAACCCTCTGGTGCCATCTGCCTGTCTCGGCACTTCTGACTCCACAGAGCCTTTCCTACATCTGGGCTGCCTGCCGTGGCAAAGTGCAGGCGTGGGGTGAGGCCATGGCTTTGTCTTTCCAGGAAAAAATGAGCCCCTGGCCGAAGCAGCAGGCCCAGGCAGAGCCTTGAGCTTGAAGCCCAGTAGGTCTGTGGCCCTCAGGGCCAGAGCCATGCTTTCAAGGCAGGGAAGCGGCCTCCAAGCTGAGTGGGAGTGGGGGAGGGGAGGGAGACAGCTGAAGCCCGAGTCCAGAAGGGCGGCGATGGAAGAGCTGCAGCTGGGTCAGAGCCTGGAGGGAGGGCGGGGCCTTCACTGAGGACCCCCCCCCCCCGGAGGCCAGCCCTAGGCCCCGGCGGTCGTGCATGCGCCCTTGGCCTGTGCGGTGTGTGGGGGGTTGAACCCAAGCCCGCAGGGCTCCCGGAGCGGCCAGAGAAAGAAGGGCCCATGGAGAGGTAGGCGAGGTGGGCAGGGGGCGCCACCTTGCTCTCCTCAGCTCCCTGAGGGAGAGAGACAGAGACAGAGACAGAGAGAGAGAGATCCCTGACCTCTGAGTCTCTGCCTCCACCGCTGGCTGGTGCCAACTCACGCGCCATCCCACTTCCAGCCATCACCCCCCACGCCTGCCCCGGGGCCAACCCCACCACAGAGAGGCCCGTTGGTTCCCTGCTCACCTCTTGTGCCTGCTGTCCCTTCCCGACCTGACCCCAGTGCAGGGGATAAGCTTCAGACAAGTCTTTCCATGTCCCTTCTGCATGACAATAGACTTCCTCCCCTCTCCCATTCCACAGGCCCACCCGGACATCCACCTTTGTCATTAGCTCAGGAGAGGATGCAAGATGAGAATCTCTGCTATTGTGTGGGGAGACTCAGTTTCCGGGGTTTCCCCCATGGACACATGTTCTTCAGCTGGGTCTGATTTTCTCCAGACAAGCTGTCTTTGGGAAGGATTTGGCCAGCCCTAAGAACCTGAAGGGAAAGGGCGGAGGGGGGTTCTCTCTCTGCCCCCGACAGCCCCGAGCTGGGTCGGTCCCTCAGACCTGGCCAGGGGCAGCCCATCCCCCGGCGCCCTTCCCCGGGGCATCCAAGGGCAGGCTCGGCGCCAGCCCCACCCCGCTCGCCACTGCCCGACCATCGTCCCTCCCTCGGGGGGCCTGGGCAGGACAGGGACCCGGCTGTGGGAGGCCTCCAGATCTCAGGCCTGGCACACCGTTTACCAGGCTGCTTCCCTTCCTCTGACGGGGGCCCAGCACACGCCCCAGGAGACTTGGCAGCCGCCCCCAGGGGCTCTAGCCTCTGGAACTCGTCCCCTTGGAAGGGGCCTGGCCACAGGTGCCAGGTTCGGCTGGTCGGCCAGCCCTCCTTTGGAGAAAGCAGGCAAGCCGAGCCAGGCTTGCAGTGGCCCTGGCGTGACACCCTGCCACCTCAGGCAGAGGGCCCTCCCGCGTGCCCTCCATGGCGGGTTTCTCCCCGGAGCCGTGGCCTGGGCACTAGGAAGGCCGGGCCTCCCCGACTCCCGGGAGGAGGGGCTAGCCCAGTTGCGCCCTGGCCCCCAAACCCTCTGGTGCCATCTGCCTGTCTCGGCACTTCTGACTCCACAGAGCCTTTCCTACATCTGGGCTGCCTGCCGTGGCAAAGTGCAGGCGTGGGGTGAGGCCATGGCTTTGTCTTTCCAGGAAAAAATGAGCCCCTGGCCGAAGCAGCAGGCCCAGGCAGAGCCTTGAGCTTGAAGCCCAGTAGGTCTGTGGGCCCTCAGGGCCAGAGCCATGCTTTCAAGGCAGGGAAGCGGCCTCCAAGCTGAGTGGGAGTGGGGGAGGGGAGGGAGACAGCTGAAGCCGAGTCCAGAAGGGCGGCGATGGAAGAGCTGCAGCTGGGTCAGAGCCTGGAGGGAGGGCGGGGCCTTCACTGAGGACCCCCCCACCCCCCCCCCCCCCCCGAGGCCAGCCCTAGGCCCCGGCGGTCGCGCATGCGCCCTTGGCCTGTGCGGTGTGTGGGGGGTTGAACCCAAGCCCGCAGGGGCTCCCGGAGCGGCCAGAGAAAGAAGGGCCCATGGAGAGGTAGGCGAGGTGGGGCAGGGGGGGGTGCCACCTTGCTCTCCTCAGCTCCCTGAGGGAGAGAGACAGAGACAGAGACAGAGGAGAGAGAGATCCCTGA
>NW_026691774.1:0-45889 GCF_020826845.1 Diceros bicornis minor
GGGCCGACCAGCCGAACCTGGCACCTGGGCCAGGCCCCTTCCAAGGGGACGAGTTCCAGAGGCTAGAGCCCTGGGGGCGGCTGCCAAGTCTCCTGGGGCGTGTGCTGGGCCCCCGTCAGAGGAGGAAGCAGCCTGGTAAACGGTGTGCCAGGCCTGAGATCTGGAGCCTCCCACAGCCGGGTCCCTGTCCTGCCCAGGCCCCCCCGAGGGAGGACGATGGGTCGGGCAGTGGCGAGCGGGGTGGGGCTGGCGCCGAGCCTGCCCTTGGATGCCCCGGGGAAGGGCGCCGGGGGATGGGCTGCCCCTGGCCGGGTCTGAGGGACCGACCCAGCTCGGGGCTGTCGGGGGCAGAGAGAGAACCCCCCTCCGCCCTTTCCCTTCAGGTTATTAGGGCTGGCCAAATCCCTTCCCAAGACAGCTTGTCTGGAGAAAATCAGACCCAGCTGAAGAACATGTGTCCATGGGGGAAACCCGGAAACTGAGTCTCCCACACAATAGCAGAGATTCTCATCTTGCATCCTCTCCTGAGCTAATGACAAAGGTGGATGTCCCGGGTGGGCCTGTGGAATGGAGAGGGGAGGAAGTCTATTGTCATGCAGAGGGACATGGAAAGACTTGTCTGAAGCTTATCCCCTGCACTGGGGTCAGGTCGGGAAGGGACGGCACAGAGGTGAGCAGGAACCAACCGGCCTCTCTGAGGTGGGGCTGGCCCCCGGGGCAGGGCGTGGGGGTGATGGCTGGAAGTGGGATGGCGCGTGAGTTAGGCACCAGCCCAGCGGTGGAGGCAGAGACTCAGAGGTCAGGGATCTCTCTCTCTGTCTCTGTCACTCTCTCTCTCCCTCAGGGAGCTGAGCAGAGTACGGTGGCGCCCCCTGCCCACCTCGCCTACCTCTCCATGGGCCCTTCTTTCTCTGGCCGCTCCGGAGCCCTGCGGGCTTGGGTTCAACCCCCCACACATCGCACAGGCCAAGGGCGCATGCGCGACCGCCGGGGCCTAGGGCTGGCCTCGGGGGGGGGGGGTCCTCAGTGAAGGCCCCGCCCTCCCTCCAGGCTCTGACCCAGCTGCAGCTCTTCCATCGCCGCCCTTCTGGACTCGGGCTTCAGCTGTCTCCCTCCCCTCCCCCCACTCCCACTCAGCTTGCAGGCCGCTTCCCTGCCTTGAAAGCATGGCTCTGGCCCTGAGGGCCACAGACCTACTGGGCTTCAAGCTCAAGGCTCTGCCTGGGCCTGCTGCTTCGGCCAGGGGCTCATTTTTTCCTGAAAGACAAGCCATGGCCTCACCCCACGCCTGCACTTTGCCACGGCAGGCAGCCCAGGTGTAGGAAAGGCTCTGTGGAGTCAGAAGTGCCGAGGACAGGCAGATGGCACAGAGGGTTTGGGGGCCAGGGCGCAAGTGGGCTAGCCCCTCCTCCCGGGAGTCGGGGAGGCCCGGCCTTCCTAGTGCCCAGGCCACGGCTCCGGGGAGAAACCCGCCATGGAGGGCACGCGGGAGGCCCCTCTGCCTGAGGTGGCAGGTGTCACGCCAGGGCCACTGCAAGCCTGCTCGGCTTGCCTGCTTTCTCCAAAGGAGGCTGGCCGACCAGCCGAACCTGGCACCTGGGCCAGGCCCTTCCAAGGGGACGAGTTCCAGAGGCTAGAGCCCTGGGGGCGGCTGCCAAGTCTCCTGGGGCGTGTGCTGGGCCCCGTCAGAGGAGGAAGCAGCCTGGGTAAACGGTGTGCCAGGCCTGAGATCTGGAGGCCTCCCACAGCCGGGTCCCTGTCCTGCCAGGCCCCCCGAGGGAGGACGATGGTCGGCAGTGGCGAGCGGGGTGGGGCTGGCGCCGAGCCTGCCCTTGGATGCCCCGGGGAAGGGCGCGGGGGATGGGCTGCCCCTGGCCGGGTCTGAGGGACCGACCCAGCTCGGGGCTTGTCGGGGGCAGAGAGAGAACCCCCCTCCGCCCTTTCCCTTCAGGTTCTTAGGGCTGGCCAAATCCTTCCCAAGACAGCTTGTCTGGAGAAAATCAGACCCAGCTGAAGAACATGTGTCCATGGGGGAACCCGGGAAACTGAGTCTCCCCACACAATAGCAGAGATTCTCATCTTGCATCCTCTCCTGAGCTAATGACAATGGTGGATGTCCCGGGTGGGCCTGTGGAATGGGAGAGGGGAGGAAGTCTATTGTCATGCAGAGGGACATGGAAAGACTTGTCTGAAGCTTATCCCCTGCACTGGGGTCAGGTCGGGAAGGGACGGCACAGAGGTGAGCAGGAACCAACCGGCCTCTCTGTGGTGGGGCTGGCCCCGGGGCAGGCGTGGGGGTGATGGCTGAAGTGGGATGGCGCGTGAGTTGGCACCAGCCAGCGGTGGAGGCAGAGACTCAGAGGTCAGGGATCTCTCTCTCTGTCTCTGTCCTCTCTCTCTCTCCCTCAGGGGAGCTGAGCAGAGTAAGGTGGCGCCCCCTGCCCACCTCGCCTACCTCTCCCTGGGCCCTTCTTTCTCTGGCCGCTCCGGGAGCCCTGCGGGCTTGGGTTCAACCCCCCACACACCGCACAGGCCAAGGGCGCATGCGCGACCGCCGGGGCCTAGGGCTGGCCTCGGGGGGGGGGGGGTCCTCAGTGAAGGCCCCGCCCTCCCTCCAGGCTCTGACCCAGCTGCAGCTCTTCCATCGCCGCCCTTCTGGACTCGGCTTCAGCTGTCTCCCTCCCCTCCCCCACTCCCACTCAGCTTGCAGGCCGCTTCCCTGCCTTGAAAGCATGGCTCTGGCCCTGAGGGCCACAGACCTACTGGGCTTCAAGCTCAAGGCTCTGCCTGGGCCTGCTGCTTCGGCAGGGGGCTCATTTTTTCCTGGAAAGACAAAGCCATGGCCTCACCCCACGCCTGCACTTTGCCACGGCAGGCAGCCCAGGTGTAGGAAAGGCTCTGTGGAGGTCAGAAGTGCCGAGACAGGCAGATGGCACCAGAGGGTTTGGGGGGCCAGGGCGCAAGTGGGCTAGCCCCCTCCTCCCGGGAGTCGGGGAGGCCCGGCCTTCCTAGTGCCCAGGCCACGGCTCCGGGGAGAAACCCGCCATGGAGGGCACGCGGGAGGCCCTCTGCCTGAGGTGGCAGGTGTCACGCCAGGGCCACTGCAAGCCTGGCTCGGCTTGCCTGCTTTCTCCAAAGGAGGCTGGCCGACCAGCCGACCTGGCACCTGGGCCAGGCCCCTTCCAAGGGGACGAGTTCCAGAGGCTAGAGCCCTGGGGGCGGCTGCCAAGTCTCCTGGGGCGTGTGCTGGGCCCCCGTCAGAGGAGGAAGCAGCCTGGTATACGGTGTGCCCAGGCCTGAGATCTGGAGGCCTCCCACAGCCGGGGTCCCTGTCCTGCCCAGGCCCCCCGAGGGAGGACGATGGTCGGGCAGAGGCGAGCGGGGTGGGGCTGGCGCCGAGCCTGCCCTTGGATGCCCCGGGGAAGGGCGCCGGGGGATGGGCTGCCCCTGGCCGGGTCTGAGGGACCGACCCAGCTCGGGGCTGTCGGGGCAGAGAGAGAACCCCCCTCGCCCTTTCCCTTCAGGTTCTTAGGGCTGGCCAATCCTTCCCAAGACAGCTTGTCTGGAGAAAATCAGACCCAGCTGAAGAACATGTGTCCATGGGGGAAACCCGGGAAACTGAGGTCTCCCCACACAATAGCAGAGATTCTCATCTTGCATCCTCTCCTGAGCTAATGACAAAGGTGGATGTTCCCGGGTGGGCCTGTGGAATGGGAGAGGGGAGGAAGTCTATTGTCATGCAGAGGGACATGGAAAGACTTGTCTGAAGCTTATCCCCTGCACTGGGGTCAGGTCGGGAAGGGACGCACAGAGGTGAGCAGGAACCAACCGGCCTCTCTGTGGTGGGGCTGGCCCCGGGGCAGGCGTGGGGGTGATGGCTTGGAAGTGGGATGGCGCGTGAGTTGGCACCAGCCAGCGGTGGAGGCAGAGACTCAGAGGTCAGGATCTCTCTCTCTGTCTCTGTCTCTCTCTCTCTCCTCAGGAGCTGAGCAGAGTAAGGTGGCGCCCCCTGCCCACCTCGCCTACCTCTCCATGGGCCCTTCTTTCTCTGGCCGCTCCGGAGCCCTGCGGGCTTGGGTTCAACCCCCCACACACCGCACAGGCCAAGGGCGCATGCGCGACCGCCGGGGCCTAGGGCTGGCCTCGGGGGGGGGGGGGTCCTCAGTGAAGGCCCACGCCCTCCCTCCAGGCTCTGACCCCAGCTGCAGCACTTCCATCGCCGCCCTTCTGGACTTCGGCTTCAGCTGTCTCCTCCCCTCCCCCACTCCCACTCAGCTTGGCAGGCCGCTTCCCTGCCTTGAAAGCATGGCTCTGGCCCTGAGGGCCACAGACCTACTGGGCTTCAAGCTCAAGGCTCTGCCTGGGCCTGCTGCTTCGGCCAGGGGCTCATTTTTTCCTGGAAAGACAAAGCCATGGCCTCACCCCACGCCTGCACTTTGCCACGGCAGGCAGCCCAGGTGTAGGAAAGGCTCTGTGGAGTCAAGAAGTGCCGAGACAGGCAGATGGCACCAGAGGGTTTTGGGGGCCAGGGCGCAAGTGGGCTAGCCCCTCCTCCCGGGAGTCGGGGAGGCCCGGCCTTCCTAGTGCCCAGGCCACGGCTCCGGGGAGAAACCCGCCATGGAGGGCACGCGGGAGGCCCTCTGCCTGAGGTGGCAGGTGTCACGCCAGGGCCACTGCAAGCCTGGCTCGGCTTGCCTTCTTTCTCCAAAGGAGGCTGGCCGACCAGCCGAACCTGGCACCTGGGCCAGGCCCCTTCCAAGGGGACGAGTTCCAGAGGCTAGAGCCCTGGGGGCGGCTGCCAAGTCTCCTGGGGCGTGTGCTGGGCCCCCGTCAGAGGAGGAAGCAGCCTGGTAAACGGTGTGGCCAGGCCTGAGATCTGGAGGCCTCCCACAGCCGGGTCCCTGTCCTGCCCAGGCCCCCCGAGGGAGGACGATGGTCGGGCAGTGGCGAGCGGGGTGGGCTGGCGCCGAGCCTGCCCTTGGATGCCCCGGGGAAGGGCGCCGGGGGATGGGCTGCCCCTGGCCGGGTCTGAGGGACCGACCCAGCTCGGGGCTGTCGGGGGCAGAGAGAGAACCCCCCTCCGCCCTTTCCCTTCAGGTTCTTAGGGCTGGCCAAATCCTTCCCAAGACAGCTTGTCTGGAGAAAATCAGACCCAGCTGAAGAACATGTGTCCATGGGGGAACCCGGGAAACTGAGTCTCCCCACACAATAGCAGAGATCTCATCTTGCATCCTCTCCTGAGCTAATGACAAAGGTGGATGTCCCGGGTGGGCCTGTGGAATGGGAGAGGGGAGGAAGTCTATTGTCATGCAGAGGGACATGGAAAGACTTGTCTGAAGCTTATCCCCTGCACTGGGGTCAGGTCGGGAAGGGACGGCACAGAGGTGAGCAGGAACCAACCGGCCTCTCTGTGGTGGGGCTGGCCCCGGGGCAGGCGTGGGGGTGATGGCTGGAAGTGGGATGGCGCGTGAGTTGGCACCAGCCAGCGGTGGAGGCAGAGACTCAGAGGTCAGGGATCTCTCTCTCTGTCTCTGTCTCTCTCTCTCTCCCTCAGGAGCTGAGCAGAGTAAGGTGGCGCCCCCTGCCCACCTCGCCTACCTCTCCATGGGCCCTTCTTTCTCTGGCCGCTCCGGGAGCCCTGCGGGCTTGGGTTCAACCCCCCACACACCGCACAGGCCAAGGGCGCATGCGCGACCGCCGGGGCCTAGGGCTGGCCTCGGGGGGGGGGGGGTCCTCAGTGAAGGCCCCGCCCTCCTCCAGGCTCTGACCCAGCTGCAGCACTTCCATCGCCGCCCTTCTGGACTCGGCTTCAGCTGTCTCCCTCCCCTCCCCCACTCCCACTCAGCTTGCAGGCCGCTTCCCCTGCCTTGAAAGCATGGCTCTGGCCCTGAGGGCCACAGACCTACTGGGCTTCAAGCTCAAGGCTCTGCCTGGGCCTGCTGCTTCGGCCAGGGGCTCATTTTTTCCTGGAAAGACAAAGCCATGCCTCACCCCACGCCTGCACTTTGCCACGGCAGCAGCCCAGGTGTAGGAAAGGCTCTGTGGAGTCAGAAGTGCCGAGACAGGCAGATGGCACCAGAGGGTTTGGGGGCCAGGGCGCAAGTGGGCTAGCCCCTCCTCCCGGGAGTCGGGGAGGCCCGGCCTTCCTAGTGCCAGGCCACGGCTCCGGGGAGAAACCCGCCATGGAGGGCACGCGGGAGGCCCTCTGCCTGAGGTGGCAGGTGTCACGCCAGGGCCACTGCAAGCCTGGCTCGGCTTGCCTGCTTTCTCCAAAGGAGGCTGGCCGACCAGCCGAACCTGGCACCTGGGCCAGGCCCCTTCCAAGGGGACGAGTTCCAGAGGCTAGAGCCCTGGGGGCGGCTGCCAAGTCTCCTGGGGCGTGTGCTGGGCCCCCGTCAGAGGAGGAAGCAGCCTGGTAAACGGTGTGCCAGGCCTGAGATCTGGAGGCCTCCCACAGCCGGGTCCCTGTCCTGCCCAGGCCCCCGAGGGAGGACGATGGTCGGGCAGTGGCGAGCGGGGTGGGGCTGGCGCCGAGCCTGCCCTTGGATGCCCCGGGGAAGGGCGCCGGGGGATGGGCTGCCCCTGGCCGGGTCTGAGGGACCGACCCAGCTCGGGGCTGTCGGGGGCAGAGAGAGAACCCCCCTCCGCCCTTTCCCTTCAGGTTCTTAGGGCTGGCCAAATCCTTCCCAAGACAGCTTGTCTGGAGAAAATCAGACCCAGCTGAAGAACATGTGTCCATGGGGGGAAACCCGGGAAACTGAGTCTCCCCACACAATAGCAGAGATTCTCATCTTGCATCCTCTCCTGAGCTAATGACAAAGGTGGATGTCCCGGGTGGGCCTGTGGAATGGGAGAGGGAGGAAGTCTATTGTCATGCAGAGGGACATGGAAAGACTTGTCTGAAGCTTATCCCCTGCACTGGGGTCAGGTCGGGAAGGGACGGCACAGAGGTGAGCAGGAACCAACCGGCCTCTCTGTGGTGGGGCTGGCCCCGGGGCAGGCGTGGGGGTGATGGCTGGAAGTGGGATGGCGCGTGAGTTGGCACCAGCCAGCGGTGGAGGCAGAGACTCAGAGGTCAGGGATCTCTCTCTCTGTCTCTGTCTCTCTCTCTCTCCCTCAGGGAGCTGAGCAGAGTAAGGTGGCGCCCCCTGCCCACCTCGCCTACCTCTCCATGGGCCCTTCTTTCTCTGGCCGCTCCGGGAGCCCTGCGGGCTTGGGTTCAAGCCCCCACACACCGCACAGGCCAAGGGCGCATGCGCGACCGCCGGGGCCTAGGGCTGGCCTCGGGGGGGGGGGGGGGTCCTCAGTGAAGGCCCCGCCCTCCCTCCAGGCTCTGACCCAGCTGCAGCTCTTCCATCGCCGCCCTTCTGGACTCGGCTTCAGCTGTCTCCCTCCCCTCCCCCACTCCCACTCAGCTTGCAGGCCGCTTCCCTGCCTTGAAAGCATGGCTCTGGCCCTGAGGGCCACAGACCTACTGGGCTTCAAGCTCAAGGCTCTGCCTGGGCCTGCTGCTTCGGCCAGGGGCTCATTTTTTCCTGGAAAGACAAAGCCATGGCCTCACCCCACGCCTGCACTTTGCCACGGCAGGCAGCCCAGATGTAGGAAAGGCTCTGTGGAGTCAGAAGTGCCGAGACAGGCAGATGCACCAGAGGGTTTGGGGGCCAGGGCGCAAGTGGGCTAGCCCCTCCTCCCGGGAGTCGGGGAGGCCCGGCCTTCTAGTGCCCAGGCCACGGCTCCGGGGAGAAACCCGCCATGGAGGGCACGCGGGAGGCCCTCTGCCTGAGGTGGCAGGTGTCACGCCAGGGCCACTGCAAGCCTGGCTCGGCTTGCCTGCTTTCTCCAAAGGAGGCTGGCCGACCAGCCGAACCTGGCACCTGGGCCAGGCCCCTTCCAAGGGGACGAGTTCCAGAGGCTAGAGCCCTGGGGGCGGCTGCCAAGTCTCCTGGGGCGTGTGCTGGGCCCCCGTCAGAGGAGGAAGCAGCCTGGTAAACGGGTGTGCCAGGCCTGAGATCTGGAGGCCTCCCACAGCCGGGTCCTGTCCTGCCCAGGCCCCCCGAGGGAGGACGATGGTCGGGCAGTGGCGAGCGGGGTGGGGCTGGCGCCGAGCCTGCCCTTGGATGCCCCGGGGAAGGGCGCCGGGGGATGGGCTGCCCCTGGCCGGGTCTGAGGGACCGACCCAGCTCGGGGCTGTCGGGGGCAGAGAGAGAACCCCCCTCCGCCCTTTCCCTTCAGGTTCTTAGGGCTGGCCAAATCCTTCCCAAGACAGCTTGTCTGGAGAAAATCAGACCCAGCTGAAGAACATGTGTCCATGGGGGAAACCCGGGAAACTGAGTCTCCCCACACAATAGCAGAGATTCTCATCTTGCATCCTCTCCTGAGCTAATGACAAAGGTGGATGTCCCGGGTGGGCCTGTGGAATGGGAGAGGGGAGGAAGTCTATTGTCATGCAGAGGGACATGGAAAGACTTGTCTGAAGCTTATCCCCTGCACTGGGGTCAGGTCGGGAAGGGACGGCACAGAGGTGAGCAGGAACCAACCGGCCTCTCTGTGGTGGGGCTGGCCCCGGGGCAGGCGTGGGGGTGATGGCTGGAAGTGGGATGGCGCGTGAGTTGGCACCAGCCAGCGGTGGAGGCAGAGACTCAGAGGTCAGGGATCTCTCTCTCTGTCTCTGTCTCTCTCTCTCTCCCTCAGGGAGCTGAGCAGAGTAAGGTGGCGCCCCCTGCCCACCTCGCCTACCTCTCCATGTTGGGCCCTTCTTTCTCTGGCCGCTCCGGGAGCCCTGCGGGCTTGGGTTCAAGCCCCCACACACCGCACAGGCCAAGGGCGCATGCGCGACCGCCGGGGCCTAGGGCTGGCCTCGGGGGGGGGGGGGGTCCTCAGTGAAGCCCCGCCCTCCCTCCAGGCTCTGACCCAGCTGCAGCTCTTCCATCGCCGCCCTTCTGGACTCGGCTTCAGCTGTCTCCCTCCCCTCCCCCACTCCCACTCAGCTTGCAGGCCGCTTCCCTGCCTTGAAAGCATGGCTCTGGCCCTGAGGGCCACAGACCTACTGGGCTTCAAGCTCAAGGCTCTGCCTGGGCCTGCTGCTTCGGCCAGGGGCTCATTTTTTCCTGAAAGACAAAGCCATGGCCTCACCCCACGCCTGCACTTTGCCACGGCAGGCAGCCCAGATGTAGGAAAGGCTCTGTGGAGTCAGAAGTGCCGAGACAGGCAGATGGCACCAGAGGGTTTGGGGGCCAGGGCGCAAGTGGGCTAGCCCCTCCTCCCGGGAGTCGGGGAGGCCCGGCCTTCCTAGTGCCCCAGGCCACGGCTCCGGGGAGAAACCCGCCATGGAGGGCACGCGGGAGGCCCTCTGCCTGAGGTGGCAGGTGTCACGCCAGGGCCACTGCAAGCCTGGCTCGGCTTGCCTGCTTTCTCCAAAGGAGGCTGGCCGACCAGCCGAACCTGGCACCTGGGCCAGGCCCCTTCCAAGGGACGAGTTCCAGAGGCTAGAGCCCTGGGGGCGGCTGCCAAGTCTCCTGGGGCGTGTGCTGGGCCCCCGTCAGAGGAGGAAGCAGCCTGGTAAACGGTGTGCCAGGCCTGAGATCTGGAGGCCTCCCACAGCCGGGTCCCTGTCCTGCCCAGGCCCCCCGAGGGAGGACGATGGTCGGGCAGTGGCGAGCGGGGGTGGGGCTGGCGCCGAGCCTGCCCTTGGATGCCCCGGGGAAGGGCGCCGGGGGATGGGCTGCCCCTGGCCGGGTCTGAGGGACCGACCCAGCTCGGGGCTGTCGGGGGCAGAGAGAGAACCCCCCTCCGCCCTTTCCCTTCAGGTTCTTAGGGCTGGCCAAATCCTTCCAAGACAGCTTGTCTGGAGAAAATCAGACCCAGCTGAAGAACATGTGTCCATGGGGGACCCGGGAAACTGAGTCTCCCCACACAATAGCAGAGATTCTAATGACAAAGGTGGATGTCCGGGTGGGCCTGTGGAATGGGAGAGGGGAGGAAGTCTATTGTCATGCAGAGGGACATGGAAAGACTTGTCTGAAGCTTATCCCCTGCACTGGGGTCAGGTCGGGAAGGGACGGCACAGAGGTGAGCAGGAACCAACCGGCCTCTCTGTGGTGGGGCTGGCCCCGGGGCAGGCGTGGGGGGTGATGGCTGGAAGTGGGATGGCGCGTGAGTTTGGCACCAGCCAGCGGTGGAGGGACAGACTCAGAGGTCAGGGATCTCTCTCTCTGTCTCTGTCTCTCTCTCTCTCCCTCAGGGAGCTGAGCAGAGTAAGGTGGCGCCCCCTGCCCACCTCGCCTACCTCTCCATGGGCCCTTCTTTTCTCTGGCCGCTCCGGGAGCCCTGCGGGCTTGGGTTCAACCCCCCACCACCGCACAGGCCAAGGGCACAATGCCTCGCGACCGCCATGGCCTAGGGCTGGCCTCGGGGGTGGGGGGTCCTCAGTGAAGGCCCCGCCCTCCCTCCAGGCTCTGACCCAGCTGCAGCTCTTCCAACGCCGCCCTTCTGGACTCGGCTTCAGCTGTCTCCCTCCCCTCCCCCACTCCCACTCAGCTTGCAGGCCGCTTCCCTGCCTTGAAAGCATGGCTCTGGCCCTGAGGGCCACAGACCTACTGGGCTTCAAGCTCAAGGCTCTGCCTGGGCCTGCTGCTTCGGCCAGGGGCTCATTTTTTTCCTGGAAAGACAAAGCCATGGCCTCACCCCACGCCTGCACTTTGCCACGGCAGGCAGCCCAGATGTAGGAAAGGCTCTGTGGAGTCAGAAGTGCCGAGACAGGCAGATGGCACCAGAGGGTTTGGGGGCCAGGGGCGCAAGTGGGCTAGCCCCTCCTCCCGGGAGTCGGGGAGGCCCGGCCTTCCTAGTGCCCAGGCCACGGCTCCGGGGAGAAACCCGCCATGGAGGGCACGCGGGAGGCCCTCTGCCTGAGGTGGCAGGTGTCACGCCAGGGCCACTGCAAGCCTGGCTCGGCTTGCCTGCTTTCTCCAAAGGAGGCTGGCCGACCAGCCCGAACCTGGCACCTGGGCCAGGCCCCTTCCAAGGGGACGAGTTCCAGAGGCTAGAGCCCTGGGGGCGGCTGCCAAGTCTCCTGGGGCGTGTGCTGGGCCCCCGTCAGAGGAGGAAGCAGCCTGGTAAACGGTGTGCCAGGCCTGAGATCTGGAGGCCTCCCACAGCCGGGTCCCTGTCCTGCCCAGGCCCCCCCGAGGGAGGACGATGGTCGGAGCAGTGGCGAGCGGGGTGGGGCTGGCGCCGAGCCTGCCCTTGGATGCCCCGGGGAAGGGCGCCGGGGGGATGGGCTGCCCCTGGCCGGGTCTGAGGGACCGACCCAGCTCGGGGCTGTCGGGTGGGCAGAGAGAGAACCCCCCTCCGCCCTTTCCCTTCAGGTTCTTAGGGCTGGCCAAATCCTTCCCAAGACAGCTTGTCTGGAGAAAATCAGACCCAGCTGAAGAACATGTGTCCATGGGGGAAACCCGGGGAAACTGAGTCTCCCCACACAATAGCAGAGATTCTCATCTTGCATCCTCTCCTGAGCTAATGACAAAGGTGGATGTCCCGGGTGGGCCTGTGGAATGGGAGAGGGGAGGAAGTCTATTGTCATGCAGAGGGACATGGAAAGACTTGTCTGAAGCTTATCCCCTGCACTGGGGTCAGGTCGGGAAGGGACGGCACAGAGGTGAGCAGGAACCAACCGGCCCTCTCTGTGGTGGGGCTGGCCCCGGGGCAGGCGTGGGGGGTGATGGCTGGAAGTGGGATGGCGCGGTGAGTTGGCACCAGCCAGCGGTGGAGGCAGAGACTCAGAGGTCAGGGATCTCTCTCTCTGTCTCTGTCTCTCTCTCTCTCCCTCAGGGAGCTGAGCAGAGTAAAGGTGGCGCCCCTGCCCACCTCGCCTACCTCTCCATGGGCCCTTCTTTCTCTGGCCGCTCCGGGAGCCCTGCGGGCTTGGGTTCAACCCCCCACACACCGCACAGGCCAAGGGGCGCATGCGCGACCGCCGGGGCCTAGGGCTGGCCTCGGGGGGGGGGGGGGGTCCTCAGTGAAGGCCCCGCCCTCCCTCCAGGCTCTGACCCAGCTGCAGCTCTTCCATCGCCGCCCTTCTGGACTCGGCTTCAGCTGTCTCCCTCCCCTCCCCCACTCCCACTCAGCTTGCAGGCCGCTTCCCTGCCTTGAAAGCATGGCTCTGGCCCTGAGGGCCACAGACCCTACTGGGCTTCAAGCTCAAGGCTCTGCCTGGGCCTGCTGCTTCGGCCAGGGGCTCATTTTTTTCCTGGAAAGACAAAGCCATGGCCTCACCCCACGCCTGCACTTTGCCACGGCAGGCAGCCCAGATGTAGGAAAGGCTCTGTGGAGTCAGAAGTGCCGAGACAGGCAGATGGCACCAGAGGGTTTGGGGGCCAGGGCGCAAGTGGGCTAGCCCCTCCTCCCGGGAGTCGGGGAGGCCCGGCCTTCCTAGTGCCCAGGCCACGGCTCCGGGGGAGAAACCCGCCATGGAGGGCACGCGGGAGGCCCTCTGCCTGAGGTGGCAGGTGTCACGCCAGGGCCACTGCAAGCCTGGCTCGGCTTGCCTGCTTTCTCCAAAGGAGGCTGGCCGACCAGCCGAACCTGGCACCTGGGCCAGGCCCCTTCCAAGGGGACGAAGTTCCAGAGGCTAGAGCCCTGGGGGCGGCTGCCAAGTCTCCTGGGGCGTGTGCTGGGCCCCCGTCAGAGGAGGAAGCAGCCTGGTAAACGGTGTGCCAGGCCTGAGATCTGGAGGCCTCCCACAGCCGGGTCCCTGTCCTGCCCAGGCCCCCCGAGGGAGGACGATGGTCGGGCAGTGGCGAGCGGGGTGGGGCTGGCGCCGAGCCTGCCCTTGGATGCCCCGGGGAAGGGCGCCGGGGGATGGGCTGCCCCTGGCCGGGTCTGAGGGACCGACCCAGCTCGGGGCTGTCGGGGGCAGAGAGAGAACCCCCCTCCGCCCTTTCCCTTCAGGTTCTTAGGGCTGGCCAAATCCTTCCCAAGACAGCTTGTCTGGAGAAAATCAGACCCAGCTGAAGAACATGTGTCCATGGGGGAAACCCGGGTAACTGAGTCTCCCCACACAATAGCAGAGATTCTCATCTTGCATCCTCTCCTGAGCTAATGACAAAGGTGGATGTCCCGGGTGGGCCTGTGGAATGGGAGAGGGGAGGAAGTCTATTGTCATGCAGAGGGACATGGAAAGACTTGTCTGAAGCTTATCCCCTGCACTGGGGTCAGGTCGGGAAGGGACGGCACAGAGGTGAGCAGGAACCAACCGGCCTCTCTGTGGTGGGGCTGGCCCCGGGGCAGGCGTGTGGGTGATGGCTGGAAGTGGGATGGCGCGTGAGTTGGCACCAGCCAGCGGTGGAGGCAGAGACTCAGAGGTCAGGGATCTCTCTCTCTGTCTCTGTCTCTCTCTCTCTCCCTCAGGGAGCTGAGCAGGAGTAAGGTGGCGCCCCCTGCCCACCTCGCCTACCTCTCCATGGGCCCTTCTTTCTCTGGCCGCTCCGGGAGCCCTGCGGGCTTGGGTTCAAGCCCCCACACACCGCACAGGCCAAGGGCGCATGCGCGACCGCCGGGGCCTAGGGCTGGCCTCGGGGGGGGGGGGTCCTCAGTGAAGGCCCCGCCCTCCCTCCAGGCTCTGACCCAGCTGCAGCTCTTCCATCGCCGCCCTTCTGGACTCGGCTTCAGCTGTCTCCCTCCCCTCCCCCACTCCCCACTCAGCTTGCAGGCCGCTTCCCTGCCTTGAAAGCATGGCTCTGGCCCTGAGGGCCACAGACCTACTGGGCTTCAAGCTCAAGGCTCTGCCTGGGCCTGCTGCTTCGGCCAGGGGCTCATTTTTTCCTGGAAAGACAAAGCCATGGCCTCACCCCACGCCTGCACTTTGCCACGGCAGGCAGCCCAGATGTAGGAAAGGCTCTGTGGAGTCAGAAGTGCCGAGACAGGCAGATGGCACCAGAGGGTTTGGGGGCCAGGGCGCAAGTGGGCTAGCCCCTCCTCCCGGGAGTCGGGGAGGCCCGGCCTTCCTAGTGCCCAGGCCACGGCTCCGGGGAGAAAACCCGCCATGGAGGGCACGCGGGAGGCCCCTCTGCCTGAGGGTGGCAGGTGTCACGCCCAGGGCCACTGCAAGCCTGGCTCGGCTTGCCTGCTTTCTCCAAAGGAGGCTGGCCGACCAGCCGAACCTGGCACCTGGGCCAGGCCCCTTCCAAGGGGACGAGTTCCAGAGGCTAGAGCCCTGGGGGCGGCTGCCAAGTCTCCTGGGGCGTGTGCTGGGCCCCCGTCAGAGGAGGAAGCAGCCTGGTAAACGGGTGTGCCAGGCCTGAGATCTGGAGGCCTCCCACAGCCGGGTCCCTGTCCTGCCCAGGCCCCCCGAGGGAGGACGATGGTCGGGCAGTGGCGAGCGGGGTGGGGCTGGCGCCGAGCCTGCCCTTGGATGCCCCGGGGAAGGGCGCCGGGGGATGGGCTGCCCCTGGCCGGGTCTGAGGGACCGACCCAGCTCGGGGCTGTCGGGGGCAGAGAGAGAACCCCCCTCCGCCCTTTCCCTTCAGGTTCTTAGGGCTGGCCAAATCCTTCCCAAGACAGCTTGTCTGGAGAAAATCAGACCCAGCTGAAGAACATGTGTCCATGGGGGAAACCCGGGAAACTGAGTCTCCCCACACAATAGCAGAGATTCTCATCTTGCATCCTCTCCTGAGCTAATGACAAAGGTGGATGTCCCGGGTGGGCCTGTGGAATGGGAGAGGGGAGGAAGTCTATTGTCATGCAGAGGGACATGGAAAGACTTGTCTGAAGCTTATCCCCTGCACTGGGGTCAGGTCGGGAAGGGACGGCACAGAGGTGAGCAGGAACCAACCGGCCTCTCTGTGGTGGGGCTGGCCCCGGGGCAGGCGTGGGGGGTGATGGCTGGAAGTGGGATGGCGCGTGAGTTGGCACCAGCCAGCGGTGGAGGGACAGACTCAGAGGTCAGGGATCTCTCTCTCTGTCTCTGTCTCTCTCTCTCTCCCTCAGGGAGCTGAGCAGAGTAAGGTGGCGCCCCCTGCCCACCTCGCCTACCTCTCCATGGGCCCTTCTTTCTCTGGCCGCTCCGGGAGCCCTGCGGGCTTGGGTTCAACCCCCCACCACCGCACAGGCCAAGGGCACATGCGCGACCGCCATGGCCTAGGGCTGGCCTCGGGGGGGGGGGTCCTCAGTGAAGGCCCCGCCCTCCCTCCAGGCTCTGACCCAGCTGCAGCTCTTCCAACGCCGCCCTTCTGGACTCGGCTTCAGCTGTCTCCCTCCCCTCCCCCACTCCCACTCAGCTTGCAGGCCGCTTCCCTGCCTTGAAAGCATGGCTCTGGCCCTGAGGGCCACAGACCTACTGGGCTTCAAGCTCAAGGCTCTGCCTGGGCCTGCTGCTTCGGCCAGGGGCTCATTTTTTCCTGGAAAGACAAAGCCATGGCCTCACCCCACGCCTGCACTTTGCCACGGCAGGCAGCCCAGATGTAGGAAAGGCTCTGTGGAGTCAGAAGTGCCGAGACAGGCAGATGGCACCAGAGGGTTTGGTGGGCCAGGGCGCAAGTGGGCTAGCCCCTCCTCCCGGGAGTCGGGGAGGCCCGGCCTTCCTAGTGCCCAGGCCACGGCTCCGGGGAGAAACCCGCCATGGAGGGCACGCGGGAGGCCCTCTGCCTGAGGTGGCAGGTGTCACGCCAGGGCCACTGCAAGCCTGGCTCGGCTTGCCTGCTTTCTCCAAAGGAGGCTGGCCGACCAGCCGAACCTGGCACCTGGGCCAGGCCCCTTCCAAGGGGACGAGTTCCAGAGGCTAGAGCCCTGGGGGCGGCTGCCAAGTCTCCTGGGGCGTGTGCTGGGCCCCCGTCAGAGGAGGAAGCAGCCTGGTAAACGGTGTGCCAGGCCTGAGATCTGGAGGCCTCCCACAGCCGGGTCCCTGTCCTGCCCAGGCCCCCCGAGGGAGGACGATGGTCGGGCAGTGGCGAGCGGGGTGGGGCTGGCGCCGAGCCTGCCCTTGGATGCCCCGGGGAAGGGCGCCGGGGGATGGGCTGCCCCTGGCCGGGTCTGAGGGACCGACCCAGCTCGGGGCTGTCGGGGGCAGAGAGAGAACCCCCCTCCGCCCTTTCCCTTCAGGTTCTTAGGGCTGGCCAAATCCTTCCCAAGACAGCTTGTCTGGAGAAAATCAGACCCAGCTGAAGAACATGTGTCCATGGGGGAAACCCGGGAAACTGAGTCTCCCCACACAATAGCAGAGATTCTCATCTTGCATCCTCTCCTGAGCTAATGACAAAGGTGGATGTCCCGGGTGGGCCTGTGGAATGGGAGAGGGGAGGAAGTCTATTGTCATGCAGAGGGACATGGAAAGACTTGTCTGAAGCTTATCCCCTGCACTGGGGTCAGGTCGGGAAGGGACGGCACAGAGGTGAGCAGGAACCAACCGGCCTCTCTGTGGTGGGGCTGGCCCCGGGGCAGGCGTGGGGGTGATGGCTGGAAGTGGGATGGCGCGTGAGTTGGCACCAGCCAGCGGTGGAGGCAGAGACTCAGAGGTCAGGGATCTCTCTCTCTGTCTCTGTCTCTCTCTCTCTCCCTCAGGGAGCTGAGCAGAGTAAGGTGGCGCCCCCTGCCCACCTCGCCTACCTCTCCATGGGCCCTTCTTTCTCTGGCCGCTCCGGGAGCCCTGCGGGCTTGGGTTCAACCCCCCACACACCGCACAGGCCAAGGGCGCATGCGCGACCGCCGGGGCCTAGGGCTGGCCTCGGGGGGGGGGGGGGTCCTCAGTGAAGGCCCCGCCCTCCCTCCAGGCTCTGACCCAGCTGCAGCTCTTCCATCGCCGCCCTTCTGGACTCGGCTTCAGCTGTCTCCCTCCCCTCCCCCACTCCCACTCAGCTTGCAGGCCGCTTCCCTGCCTTGAAAGCATGGCTCTGGCCCTGAGGGCCACAGACCTACTGGGCTTCAAGCTCAAGGCTCTGCCTGGGCCTGCTGCTTCGGCCAGGGGCTCATTTTTTCCTGGAAAGACAAAGCCATGGCCTCACCCCACGCCTGCACTTTGCCACGGCAGGCAGCCCAGATGTAGGAAAGGCTCTGTGGAGTCAGAAGTGCCGAGACAGGCAGATGGCACCAGAGGGTTTGGGGGCCAGGGCGCAAGTGGGCTAGCCCCTCCTCCCGGGAGTCGGGGAGGCCCGGCCTTCCTAGTGCCCAGGCCACGGCTCCGGGGAGAAACCCGCCATGGAGGGCACGCGGGAGGCCCTCTGCCTGAGGTGGCAGGTGTCACGCCAGGGCCACTGCAAGCCTGGCTCGGCTTGCCTGCTTTCTCCAAAGGAGGCTGGCCGACCAGCCGAACCTGGCACCTGGGCCAGGCCCCTTCCAAGGGGACGAGTTCCAGAGGCTAGAGCCCTGGGGGCGGCTGCCAAGTCTCCTGGGGCGTGTGCTGGGCCCCCGTCAGAGGAGGAAGCAGCCTGGTAAACGGTGTGCCAGGCCTGAGATCTGGAGGCCTCCCACAGCCGGGTCCCTGTCCTGCCCAGGCCCCCCGAGGGAGGACGATGGTCGGGCAGTGGCGAGCGGGGTGGGGCTGGCGCCGAGCCTGCCCTTGGATGCCCCGGGGAAGGGCGCCGGGGGATGGGCTGCCCCTGGCCGGGTCTGAGGGACCGACCCAGCTCGGGGCTGTCGGGGGCAGAGAGAGAACCCCCCTCCGCCCTTTCCCTTCAGGTTCTTAGGGCTGGCCAAATCCTTCCCAAGACAGCTTGTCTGGAGAAAATCAGACCCAGCTGAAGAACATGTGTCCATGGGGGAAACCCGGGAAACTGAGTCTCCCCACACAATAGCAGAGATTCTCATCTTGCATCCTCTCCTGAGCTAATGACAAAGGTGGATGTCCCGGGTGGGCCTGTGGAATGGGAGAGGGGAGGAAGTCTATTGTCATGCAGAGGGACATGGAAAGACTTGTCTGAAGCTTATCCCCTGCACTGGGGTCAGGTCGGGAAGGGACGGCACAGAGGTGAGCAGGAACCAACCGGCCTCTCTGTGGTGGGGCTGGCCCCGGGGCAGGCGTGTGGGTGATGGCTGGAAGTGGGATGGCGCGTGAGTTGGCACCAGCCAGCGGTGGAGGCAGAGACTCAGAGGTCAGGGATCTCTCTCTCTGTCTCTGTCTCTCTCTCTCTCCCTCAGGGAGCTGAGCAGAGTAAGGTGGCGCCCCCTGCCCACCTCGCCTACCTCTCCATGGGCCCTTCTTTCTCTGGCCGCTCCGGGAGCCCTGCGGGCTTGGGTTCAAGCCCCCACACACCGCACAGGCCAAGGGCGCATGCGCGACCGCCGGGGCCTAGGGCTGGCCTCGGGGGGGGGGGTCCTCAGTGAAGGCCCCGCCCTCCCTCCAGGCTCTGACCCAGCTGCAGCTCTTCCATCGCCGCCCTTCTGGACTCGGCTTCAGCTGTCTCCCTCCCCTCCCCCACTCCCACTCAGCTTGCAGGCCGCTTCCCTGCCTTGAAAGCATGGCTCTGGCCCTGAGGGCCACAGACCTACTGGGCTTCAAGCTCAAGGCTCTGCCTGGGCCTGCTGCTTCGGCCAGGGGCTCATTTTTTCCTGGAAAGACAAAGCCATGGCCTCACCCCACGCCTGCACTTTGCCACGGCAGGCAGCCCAGATGTAGGAAAGGCTCTGTGGAGTCAGAAGTGCCGAGACAGGCAGATGGCACCAGAGGGTTTGGGGGCCAGGGCGCAAGTGGGCTAGCCCCTCCTCCCGGGAGTCGGGGAGGCCCGGCCTTCCTAGTGCCCAGGCCACGGCTCCGGGGAGAAACCCGCCATGGAGGGCACGCGGGAGGCCCTCTGCCTGAGGTGGCAGGTGTCACGCCAGGGCCACTGCAAGCCTGGCTCGGCTTGCCTGCTTTCTCCAAAGGAGGCTGGCCGACCAGCCGAACCTGGCACCTGGGCCAGGCCCCTTCCAAGGGGACGAGTTCCAGAGGCTAGAGCCCTGGGGGCGGCTGCCAAGTCTCCTGGGGCGTGTGCTGGGCCCCCGTCAGAGGAGGAAGCAGCCTGGTAAACGGTGTGCCAGGCCTGAGATCTGGAGGCCTCCCACAGCCGGGTCCCTGTCCTGCCCAGGCCCCCCGAGGGAGGACGATGGTCGGGCAGTGGCGAGCGGGGTGGGGCTGGCGCTGAGCCTGCCCTTGGATGCCCCGGGGAAGGGCGCCGGGGGATGGGCTGCCCCTGGCCGGGTCTGAGGGACCGACCCAGCTCGGGGCTGTCGGGGGCAGAGAGAGAACCCCCCTCCGCCCTTTCCCTTCAGGTTCTTAGGGCTGGCCAAATCCTTCCCAAGACAGCTTGTCTGGAGAAAATCAGACCCAGCTGAAGAACATGTGTCCATGGGGGAAACCCGGGAAACTGAGTCTCCCCACACAATAGCAGAGATTCTCATCTTGCATCCTCTCCTGAGCTAATGACAAAGGTGGATGTCCCGGGTGGGCCTGTGGAATGGGAGAGGGGAGGAAGTCTATTGTCATGCAGAGGGACATGGAAAGACTTGTCTGAAGCTTATCCCCTGCACTGGGGTCAGGTCGGGAAGGGACGGCACAGAGGTGAGCAGGAACCAACCGGCCTCTCTGTGGTGGGGCTGGCCCCGGGGCAGGCGTGGGGGTGATGGCTGGAAGTGGGATGGCGCGTGAGTTGGCACCAGCCAGCGGTGGAGGGACAGACTCAGAGGTCAGGGATCTCTCTCTCTGTCTCTGTCTCTCTCTCTCTCCCTCAGGGAGCTGAGCAGAGTAAGGTGGCGCCCCCTGCCCACCTCGCCTACCTCTCCATGGGCCCTTCTTTCTCTGGCCGCTCCGGGAGCCCTGCGGGCTTGGGTTCAACCCCCCACCACCGCACAGGCCAAGGGCGCATGCGCGACCGCCATGGCCTAGGGCTGGCCTCGGGGGGGGGGGTCCTCAGTGAAGGCCCCGCCCTCCCTCCAGGCTCTGACCCAGCTGCAGCTCTTCCAACGCCGCCCTTCTGGACTCGGCTTCAGCTGTCTCCCTCCCCTCCCCCACTCCCACTCAGCTTGCAGGCCGCTTCCCTGCCTTGAAAGCATGGCTCTGGCCCTGAGGGCCACAGACCTACTGGGCTTCAAGCTCAAGGCTCTGCCTGGGCCTGCTGCTTCGGCCAGGGGCTCATTTTTTCCTGGAAAGACAAAGCCATGGCCTCACCCCACGCCTGCACTTTGCCACGGCAGGCAGCCCAGATGTAGGAAAGGCTCTGTGGAGTCAGAAGTGCCGAGACAGGCAGATGGCACCAGAGGGTTTGGGGGCCAGGGCGCAAGTGGGCTAGCCCCTCCTCCCTGGAGTCGGGGAGGCCCGGCCTTCCTAGTGCCCAGGCCACGGCTCCGGGGAGAAACCCGCCATGGAGGGCACGCGGGAGGCCCTCTGCCTGAGGTGGCAGGTGTCACGCCAGGGCCACTGCAAGCCTGGCTCGGCTTGCCTGCTTTCTCCAAAGGAGGCTGGCCGACCAGCCGAACCTGGCACCTGGGCCAGGCCCCTTCCAAGGGGACGAGTTCCAGAGGCTAGAGCCCTGGGGGCGGCTGCCAAGTCTCCTGGGGCGTGTGCTGGGCCCCCGTCAGAGGAGGAAGCAGCCTGGTAAACGGTGTGCCAGGCCTGAGATCTGGAGGCCTCCCACAGCCGGGTCCCTGTCCTGCCCAGGCCCCCCGAGGGAGGACGATGGTCGGGCAGTGGCGAGCGGGGTGGGGCTGGCGCCGAGCCTGCCCTTGGATGCCCCGGGGAAGGGCGCCGGGGGATGGGCTGCCCCTGGCCGGGTCTGAGGGACCGACCCAGCTCGGGGCTGTCGGGGGCAGAGAGAGAACCCCCCTCCGCCCTTTCCCTTCAGGTTCTTAGGGCTGGCCAAATCCTTCCCAAGACAGCTTGTCTGGAGAAAATCAGACCCAGCTGAAGAACATGTGTCCATGGGGGAAACCCGGGAAACTGAGTCTCCCCACACAATAGCAGAGATTCTCATCTTGCATCCTCTCCTGAGCTAATGACAAAGGTGGATGTCCCGGGTGGGCCTGTGGAATGGGAGAGGGGAGGAAGTCTATTGTCATGCAGAGGGACATGGAAAGACTTGTCTGAAGCTTATCCCCTGCACTGGGGTCAGGTCGGGAAGGGACGGCACAGAGGTGAGCAGGAACCAACCGGCCTCTCTGTGGTGGGGCTGGCCCCGGGGCAGGCGTGGGGGTGATGGCTGGAAGTGGGATGGCGCGTGAGTTGGCACCAGCCAGCGGTGGAGGGACAGACTCAGAGGTCAGGGATCTCTCTCTCTGTCTCTGTCTCTCTCTCTCTCCCTCAGGGAGCTGAGCAGAGTAAGGTGGCGCCCCCTGCCCACCTCGCCTACCTCTCCATGGGCCCTTCTTTCTCTGGCCGCTCCGGGAGCCCTGCGGGCTTGGGTTCAACCCCCCACCACCGCACAGGCCAAGGGCGCATGCGCGACCGCCATGGCCTAGGGCTGGCCTCGGGGGGGGGGGTCCTCAGTGAAGGCCCCGCCCTCCCTCCAGGCTCTGACCCAGCTGCAGCTCTTCCATCGCCGCCCTTCTGGACTCGGCTTCAGCTGTCTCCCTCCCCTCCCCCACTCCCACTCAGCTTGCAGGCCGCTTCCCTGCCTTGAAAGCATGGCTCTGGCCCTGAGGGCCACAGACCTACTGGGCTTCAAGCTCAAGGCTCTGCCTGGGCCTGCTGCTTCGGCCAGGGGCTCATTTTTTCCTGGAAAGACAAAGCCATGGCCTCACCCCACGCCTGCACTTTGCCACGGCAGGCAGCCCAGATGTAGGAAAGGCTCTGTGGAGTCAGAAGTGCCGAGACAGGCAGATGGCACCAGAGGGTTTGGGGGCCAGGGCGCAAGTGGGCTAGCCCCTCCTCCCGGGAGTCGGGGAGGCCCGGCCTTCCTAGTGCCCAGGCCACGGCTCCGGGGAGAAACCCGCCATGGAGGGCACGCGGGAGGCCCTCTGCCTGAGGTGGCAGGTGTCACGCCAGGGCCACTGCAAGCCTGGCTCGGCTTGCCTGCTTTCTCCAAAGGAGGCTGGCCGACCAGCCGAACCTGGCACCTGGGCCAGGCCCCTTCCAAGGGGACGAGTTCCAGAGGCTAGAGCCCTGGGGGCGGCTGCCAAGTCTCCTGGGGCGTGTGCTGGGCCCCCGTCAGAGGAGGAAGCAGCCTGGTAAACGGTGTGCCAGGCCTGAGATCTGGAGGCCTCCCACAGCCGGGTCCCTGTCCTGCCCAGGCCCCCCGAGGGAGGACGATGGTCGGGCAGTGGCGAGCGGGGTGGGGCTGGCGCCGAGCCTGCCCTTGGATGCCCCGGGGAAGGGCGCCGGGGGATGGGCTGCCCCTGGCCGGGTCTGAGGGACCGACCCAGCTCGGGGCTGTCGGGGGCAGAGAGAGAACCCCCCTCCGCCCTTTCCCTTCAGGTTCTTAGGGCTGGCCAAATCCTTCCCAAGACAGCTTGTCTGGAGAAAATCAGACCCAGCTGAAGAACATGTGTCCATGGGGGAAACCCGGGAAACTGAGTCTCCCCACACAATAGCAGAGATTCTCATCTTGCATCCTCTCCTGAGCTAATGACAAAGGTGGATGTCCCGGGTGGGCCTGTGGAATGGGAGAGGGGAGGAAGTCTATTGTCATGCAGAGGGACATGGAAAGACTTGTCTGAAGCTTATCCCCTGCACTGGGGTCAGGTCGGGAAGGGACGGCACAGAGGTGAGCAGGAACCAACCGGCCTCTCTGTGGTGGGGCTGGCCCCGGGGCAGGCGTGGGGGTGATGGCTGGAAGTGGGATGGCGCGTGAGTTGGCACCAGCCAGCGGTGGAGGCAGAGACTCAGAGGTCAGGGATCTCTCTCTCTGTCTCTGTCTCTCTCTCTCTCCCTCAGGGAGCTGAGCAGAGTAAGGTGGCGCCCCCTGCCCACCTCGCCTACCTCTCCATGGGCCCTTCTTTCTCTGGCCGCTCCGGGAGCCCTGCGGGCTTGGGTTCAACCCCCCACACACCGCACAGGCCAAGGGCGCATGCGCGACCGCCGGGGCCTAGGGCTGGCCTCGGGGGGGGGGGGTCCTCAGTGAAGGCCCCGCCCTCCCTCCAGGCTCTGACCCAGCTGCAGCTCTTCCATCGCCGCCCTTCTGGACTCGGCTTCAGCTGTCTCCCTCCCCTCCCCCAATCCCACTCAGCTTGCAGGCCGCTTCCCTGCCTTGAAAGCATGGCTCTGGCCCTGAGGGCCACAGACCTACTGGGCTTCAAGCTCAAGGCTCTGCCTGGGCCTGCTGCTTCGGCCAGGGGCTCATTTTTTCCTGGAAAGACAAAGCCATGGCCTCACCCCACGCCTGCACTTTGCCACGGCAGGCAGCCCAGGTGTAGGAAAGGCTCTGTGGAGTCAGAAGTGCCGAGACAGGCAGATGGCACCAGAGGGTTTGGGGGCCAGGGCGCAAGTGGGCTAGCCCCTCCTCCCGGGAGTCGGGGAGGCCCGGCCTTCCTAGTGCCCAGGCCACGGCTCCGGGGAGAAACCCGCCATGGAGGGCACGCGGGAGGCCCTCTGCCTGAGGTGGCAGGTGTCACGCCAGGGCCACTGCAAGCCTGGCTCGGCTTGCCTGCTTTCTCCAAAGGAGGCTGGCCGACCAGCCGAACCTGGCACCTGGGCCAGGCCCCTTCCAAGGGGACGAGTTCCAGAGGCTAGAGCCCTGGGGGCGGCTGCCAAGTCTCCTGGGGCGTGTGCTGGGCCCCCGTCAGAGGAGGAAGCAGCCTGGTAAACGGTGTGCCAGGCCTGAGATCTGGAGGCCTCCCACAGCCGGGTCCCTGTCCTGCCCAGGCCCCCCGAGGGAGGACGATGGTCGGGCAGTGGCGAGCGGGGTGGGGCTGGCGCCGAGCCTGCCCTTGGATGCCCCGGGGAAGGGCGCCGGGGGATGGGCTGCCCCTGGCCGGGTCTGAGGGACCGACCCAGCTCGGGGCTGTCGGGGGCAGAGAGAGAACCCCCCTCCGCCCTTTCCCTTCAGGTTCTTAGGGCTGGCCAAATCCTTCCCAAGACAGCTTGTCTGGAGAAAATCAGACCCAGCTGAAGAACATGTGTCCATGGGGGAAACCCGGGAAACTGAGTCTCCCCACACAATAGCAGAGATTCTCATCTTGCATCCTCTCCTGAGCTAATGACAAAGGTGGATGTCCCGGGTGGGCCTGTGGAATGGGAGAGGGGAGGAAGTCTATTGTCATGCAGAGGGACATGGAAAGACTTGTCTGAAGCTTATCCCCTGCACTGGGGTCAGGTCGGGAAGGGACGGCACAGAGGTGAGCAGGAACCAACCGGCCTCTCTGTGGTGGGGCTGGCTCCGGGGCAGGCGTGGGGGTGATGGCTGGAAGTGGGATGGCGCGTGAGTTGGCACCAGCCAGCGGTGGAGGGACAGACTCAGAGGTCAGGGATCTCTCTCTCTGTCTCTGTCTCTCTCTCTCTCCCTCAGGGAGCTGAGCAGAGTAAGGTGGCGCCCCCTGCCCACCTCGCCTACCTCTCCATGGGCCCTTCTTTCTCTGGCCGCTCCGGGAGCCCTGCGGGCTTGGGTTCAACCCCCCACCACCGCACAGGCCAAGGGCGCATGCGCGACCGCCATGGCCTAGGGCTGGCCTCGGGGGGGGGGGGGTCCTCAGTGAAGGCCCCGCCCTCCCTCCAGGCTCTGACCCAGCTGCAGCTCTTCCATCGCCGCCCTTCTGGACTAGGCTTCAGCTGTCTCCCTCCCCTCCCCCACTCCCACTCAGCTTGCAGGCCGCTTCCCTGCCTTGAAAGCATGGCTCTGGCCCTGAGGGCCACAGACCTACTGGGCTTCAAGCTCAAGGCTCTGCCTGGGCCTGCTGCTTCGGCCAGGGGCTCATTTTTTCCTGGAAAGACAAAGCCATGGCCTCACCCCACGCCTGCACTTTGCCACGGCAGGCAGCCCAGATGTAGGAAAGGCTCTGTGGAGTCAGAAGTGCCGAGACAGGCAGATGGCACCAGAGGGTTTGGGGGCCAGGGCGCAAGTGGGCTAGCCCCTCCTCCCGGGAGTCGGGGAGGCCCGGCCTTCCTAGTGCCCAGGCCACGGCTCCGGGGAGAAACCCGCCATGGAGGGCACGCGGGAGGCCCTCTGCCTGAGGTGGCAGGTGTCACGCCAGGGCCACTGCAAGCCTGGCTCGGCTTGCCTGCTTTCTCCAAAGGAGGCTGGCCGACCAGCCGAACCTGGCACCTGGGCCAGGCCCCTTCCAAGGGGACGAGTTCCAGAGGCTAGAGCCCTGGGGGCGGCTGCCAAGTCTCCTGGGGCGTGTGCTGGGCCCCCGTCAGAGGAGGAAGCAGCCTGGTAAACGGTGTGCCAGGCCTGAGATCTGGAGGCCTCCCACAGCCGGGTCCCTGTCCTGCCCAGGCCCCCCGAGGGAGGACGATGGTCGGGCAGTGGCGAGCGGGGTGGGGCTGGCGCCGAGCCTGCCCTTGGATGCCCCGGGGAAGGGCGCCGGGGGATGGGCTGCCCCTGGCCGGGTCTGAGGGACCGACCCAGCTCGGGGCTGTCGGGGGCAGAGAGAGAACCCCCCTCCGCCCTTTCCCTTCAGGTTCTTAGGGCTGGCCAAATCCTTCCCAAGACAGCTTGTCTGGAGAAAATCAGACCCAGCTGAAGAACATGTGTCCATGGGGGAAACCCGGGAAACTGAGTCTCCCCACACAATAGCAGAGATTCTCATCTTGCATCCTCTCCTGAGCTAATGACAAAGGTGGATGTCCCGGGTGGGCCTGTGGAATGGGAGAGGGGAGGAAGTCTATTGTCATGCAGAGGGACATGGAAAGACTTGTCTGAAGCTTATCCCCTGCACTGGGGTCAGGTCAGGAAGGGACGGCACAGAGGTGAGCAGGAACCAACCGGCCTCTCTGTGGTGGGGCTGGCCCCGGGGCAGGCGTGGGGGTGATGGCTGGAAGTGGGATGGCGCGTGAGTTGGCACCAGCCAGCGGTGGAGGCAGAGACTCAGAGGTCAGGGATCTCTCTCTCTGTCTCTGTCTCTCTCTCTCTCCCTCAGGGAGCTGAGCAGAGTAAGGTGGCGCCCCCTGCCCACCTCGCCTACCTCTCCCTGGGCCCTTCTTTCTCTGGCCGCTCCGGGAGCCCTGCGGGCTTGGGTTCAACCCCCCACACACCGCACAGGCCAAGGGCGCATGCGCGACCGCCGGGGCCTAGGGCTGGCCTCGGGGGGGGGGGGGTCCTCAGTGAAGGCCCCGCCCTCCCTCCAGGCTCTGACCCAGCTGCAGCTCTTCCATCGCCGCCCTTCTGGACTCGGCTTCAGCTGTCTCCCTCCCCTCCCCCACTCCCACTCAGCTTGCAGGCCGCTTCCCTGCCTTGAAAGCATGGCTCTGGCCCTGAGGGCCACAGACCTACTGGGCTTCAAGCTCAAGGCTCTGCCTGGGCCTGCTGCTTCGGCCAGGGGCTCATTTTTTCCTGGAAAGACAAAGCCATGGCCTCACCCCACGCCTGCACTTTGCCACGGCAGGCAGCCCAGGTGTAGGAAAGGCTCTGTGGAGTCAGAAGTGCCGAGACAGGCAGATGGCACCAGAGGGTTTGGGGGCCAGGGCGCAAGTGGGCTAGCCCCTCCTCCCGGGAGTCGGGGAGGCCCGGCCTTCCTAGTGCCCAGGCCACGGCTCCGGGGAGAAACCCGCCATGGAGGGCACGCGGGAGGCCCTCTGCCTGAGGTGGCAGGTGTCACGCCAGGGCCACTGCAAGCCTGGCTCGGCTTGCCTGCTTTCTCCAAAGGAGGCTGGCCGACCAGCCGAACCTGGCACCTGGGCCAGGCCCCTTCCAAGGGGACGAGTTCCAGAGGCTAGAGCCCTGGGGGCGGCTGCCAAGTCTCCTGGGGCGTGTGCTGGGCCCCCGTCAGAGGAGGAAGCAGCCTGGTAAACGGTGTGCCAGGCCTGAGATCTGGAGGCCTCCCACAGCCGGGTCCCTGTCCTGCCCAGGCCCCCCGAGGGAGGACGATGGTCGGGCAGTGGCGAGCGGGGTGGGGCTGGCGCCGAGCCTGCCCTTGGATGCCCCGGGGAAGGGCGCCGGGGGATGGGCTGCCCCTGGCCGGGTCTGAGGGACCGACCCAGCTCGGGGCTGTCGGGGGCAGAGAGAGAACCCCCCTCCGCCCTTTCCCTTCAGGTTCTTAGGGCTGGCCAAATCCTTCCCAAGACAGCTTGTCTGGAGAAAATCAGACCCAGCTGAAGAACATGTGTCCATGGGGGAAACCCGGGAAACTGAGTCTCCCCACACAATAGCAGAGATTCTCATCTTGCATCCTCTCCTGAGCTAATGACAAAGGTGGATGTCCCGGGTGGGCCTGTGGAATGGGAGAGGGGAGGAAGTCTATTGTCATGCAGAGGGACATGGAAAGACTTGTCTGAAGCTTATCCCCTGCACTGGGGTCAGGTCGGGAAGGGACGGCACAGAGGTGAGCAGGAACCAACCGGCCTCTCTGTGGTGGGGCTGGCCCCGGGGCAGGCGTGGGGGTGATGGCTGGAAGTGGGATGGCGCGTGAGTTGGCACCAGCCAGCGGTGGAGGCAGAGACTCAGAGGTCAGGGATCTCTCTCTCTGTCTCTGTCTCTCTCTCTCTCCCTCAGGGAGCTGAGCAGAGTAAGGTGGCGCCCCCTGCCCACCTCGCCTACCTCTCCATGGGCCCTTCTTTCTCTGGCCGCTCCGGGAGCCCTGCGGGCTTGGGTTCAACCCCCCACACACCGCACAGGCCAAGGGCGCATGCGCGACCGCCAGGGCCTAGGGCTGGCCTCGGGGGGGGGGGGGGTCCTCAGTGAAGGCCCCGCCCTCCCTCCAGGCTCTGACCCAGCTGCAGCTCTTCCATCGCCGCCCTTCTGGACTCGGCTTCAGCTGTCTCCCTCCCCTCCCCCACTCCCACTCAGCTTGCAGGCCGCTTCCCTGCCTTGAAAGCATGGCTCTGGCCCTGAGGGCCACAGACCTACTGGGCTTCAAGCTCAAGGCTCTGCCTGGGCCTGCTGCTTCGGCCAGGGGCTCATTTTTTCCTGGAAAGACAAAGCCATGGTCTCACCCCACGCCTGCACTTTGCCACGGCAGGCAGCCCAGACGTAGGAAAGGCTCTGTGGAGTCAGAAGTGCCGAGACAGGCAGATGGCACCAGAGGGTTTGGGGGCCAGGGCGCAAGTGGGCTAGCCCCTCCTCCCGGGAGTCGGGGAGGCCCGGCCTTTCTAGTGCCCAGGCCACGGCTCCGGGGAGAAACCCGCCATGGAGGGCACGCGGGAGGCCCTCTGCCTGAGGTGGCAGGTGTCACGCCAGGGCCACTGCAAGCCTGGCTCGGCTTGCCTGCTTTCTCCAAAGGAGGCTGGCCGACCAGCCGAACCTGGCACCTGGGCCAGGCCCCTTGCAAGCGGACGAGTTCCAGAGGCTAGAGCCCTGGGGGTGGCTGCCAAGTCTCCTGGGGCGTGTGCTGGGCCCCCGTCAGAGGAGGAAGCAGCCTGGTAAACGGTGTGCCAGGCCTGAGATCTGGAGGCCTCCCACAGCCGGGTCCCTGTCCTGCCCAGGCCCCCCGAGGGAGGACGATGGTCGGGCAGTGGCGAGCTGGGTGGGGCTGGCGCCGAGCCTGCCCTTGGATGCCCCGGGGAAGGGCGCCGGGGGATGGGCTGCCCCTGGCCGGGTCTGAGGGACCGACCCAGCTCGGGGCTGTCGGGGGCAGAGAGAGAACCCCCCTCCGCCCTTTCCCTTCAGGTTCTTAGGGCTGGCCAAATCCTTCCCAAGACAGCTTGTCTGGAGAAAATCAGACCCAGCTGAAGAACATGTGTCCATGGGGGAAACCCGGGAAACTGAGTCTCCCCACACAATAGCAGAGATTCTCATCTTGCATCCTCTCCTGAGCTAATGACAAAGGTGGATGTCCCGGGTGGGCCTGTGGAATGGGAGAGGGGAGGAAGTCTATTGTCATGCAGAGGGACATGGAAAGACTTGTCTGAAGCTTATCCCCTGCACTGGGGTCAGGTCGGGAAGGGACGGCACAGAGGTGAGCAGGAACCAACCGGCCTCTCTGTGGTGGGGCTGGCCCCGGGGCAGGCGTGGGGGTGATGGCTGGAAGTGGGATGGCGCGTCAGTTGGCACCAGCCAGCGGTGGAGGGAGAGACTCAGAGGTCAGGGATCTCTCTCTCTGTCTCTGTCTCTCTCTCTCTCCCTCAGGGAGCTGAGCAGAGTAAGGTGGCGCCCCCTGCCCACCTCGCCTACCTCTCCATGGGCCCTTCTTTCTCTGGCCGCTCCGGGAGCCTTGCGTGCTTGGGTTCAACCCCCCACACACCGCACAGGCCAAGGGCGCATGCGCGACCGCCGGGGCCTAGGGCTGGCCTCGGGGGGGGGGGGTCCTCAGTGAAGGCCCCGCCCTCCCTCCAGGCTCTGACCCAGCTGCAGCTCTTCCATCGCCGCCCTTCTGGACTCGGCTTCAGCTGTCTCCCTCCCCTCCCCCACTCCCACTCAGCTTGCAGGCCGCTTCCCTGCCTTGAAAGCATGGCTCTGGCCCTGAGGGCCACAGACCTACTGGGCTTCAAGCTCAAGGCTCTGCCTGGGCCTGCTGCTTCGGCCAGGGGCTCATTTTTTCCTGGAAAGACAAAGCCATGGTCTCACCCCACGCCTGCACTTTACCACGGCAGGCAGCCCAGACGTAGGAAAGGCTCTGTGGAGTCAGAAGTGCCGAGACAGGCAGATGGCACCAGAGGGTTTGGGGGCCAGGGCGCAAGTGGGCTAGCCCCTCCTCCCGGGAGTCGGGGAGGCCCGGCCTTCCTAGTGCCCAGGCCACGGCTCCGGGGAGAAACCCGCCATGGAGGGCACGCGGGAGGCCCTCTGCCTGAGGTGGCAGGTGTCACGCCAGGTCCACTGCAAGCCTGGCTCGGCTTGCCTGCTTTCTCCAAAGGAGGCTGGCCGACCAGCCGAACCTGGCACCTGGGCCAGGCCCCTTGCAAGCGGACGAGTTCCAGAGGCTAGAGCCCTGGGGGTGGCTGCCAAGTCTCCTGGGGCGTGTGCTGGGCCCCCGTCAGAGGAGGAAGCAGCCTGGTAAACGGTGTGCCAGGCCTGAGATCTGGAGGCCTCCCACAGCCGGGTCCCTGTCCTGCCCAGGCCCCCCGAGGGAGGACGATGGTCGGGCAGTGGCGAGCTGGGTGGGGCTGGCGCCGAGCCTGCCCTTGGATGCCCCGGGGAAGGGCGCCGGGGGATGGGCTGCCCCTGGCCGGGTCTGAGGGACCGACCCAGCTCGGGGCTGTCGGGGGCAGAGAGAGAACCCCCCTCCGCCCTTTCCCTTCAGGTTCTTAGGGCTGGCCAAATCCTTCCCAAGACAGCTTGTCTGGAGAAAATCAGACCCAGCTGAAGAACATGTGTCCATGGGGGAAACCCGGGAAACTGAGTCTCCCCACACAATAGCAGAGATTCTCATCTTGCATCCTCTCCTGAGCTAATGACAAAGGTGGATGTCCCGGGTGGGCCTGTGGAATGGGAGAGGGGAGGAAGTCTATTGTCATGCAGAGGGACATGGAAAGACTTGTCTGAAGCTTATCCCCTGCACTGGGGTCAGGTCGGGAAGGGACGGCACAGAGGTGAGCAGGAACCAACCGGCCTCTCTGTGGTGGGGCTGGCCCCGGGGCAGGCGTGGGGGTGATGGCTGGAAGTGGGATGGCGCGTCAGTTGGCACCAGCCAGCGGTGGAGGGAGAGACTCAGAGGTCAGGGATCTCTCTCTCTGTCTCTGTCTCTCTCTCTCTCCCTCAGGGAGCTGAGCAGAGTAAGGTGGCGCCCCCTGCCCACCTCGCCTACCTCTCCATGGGCCCTTCTTTCTCTGGCCGCTCCGGGAGCCCTGCGGGCTTGGGTTCAACCCCCCACACACCGCACAGGCCAAGGGCGCATGCGCGACCGCCGGGGCCTAGGGCTGGCCTCGGGGGGGGGGGGGTCCTCAGTGAAGGCCCCGCCCTCCCTCCAGGCTCTGACCCAGCTGCAGCTCTTCCATCGCCGCCCTTCTGGACTCGGCTTCAGCTGTCTCCCTCCCCTCCCCCACTCCCACTCAGCTTGCAGGCCGCTTCCCTGCCTTGAAAGCATGGCTCTGGCCCTGAGGGCCACAGACCTACTGGGCTTCAAGCTCAAGGCTCTGCCTGGGCCTGCTGCTTCGGCCAGGGGCTCATTTTTTCCTGGAAAGACAAAGCCATGGTCTCACCCCACGCCTGCACTTTGCCACGGCAGGCAGCCCAGACGTAGGAAAGGCTCTGTGGAGTCAGAAGTGCCGAGACAGGCAGATGGCACCAGAGGGTTTGGGGGCCAGGGCGCAAGTGGGCTAGCCCCTCCTCCCGGGAGTCGGGGAGGCCCGGCCTTCCTAGTGCCCAGGCCTCGGCTCCGGGGAGAAACCCGCCATGGAGGGCACGCGGGAGGCCCTCTGCCTGAGGTGGCAGGTGTCACGCCAGGGCCACTGCAAGCCTGGCTCGGCTTGCCTGCTTTCTCCAAAGGAGGCTGGCCGACCAGCCGAACCTGGCACCTGGGCCAGGCCCCTTGCAAGCGGACGAGTTCCAGAGGCTAGAGCCCTGGGGGCGGCTGCCAAGTCTCCTGGGGCGTGTGCTGGGCCCCCGTCAGAGGATGAAGCAGCCTGGTAAACGGTGTGCCAGGCCTGAGATCTGGAGGCCTCCCACAGCCGGGTCCCTGTCCTGCCCAGGCCCCCCGAGGGAGGACGATGGTCGGGCAGTGGCGAGCTGGGTGGGGCTGGCGCCGAGCCTGCCCTTGGATGCCCCGGGGAAGGGCGCCGGGGGATGGGCTGCCCCTGGCCGGGTCTGAGGGACCGACCCAGCTCGGGGCTGTCGGGGGCAGAGAGAGAACCCCCCTCCGCCCTTTCCCTTCAGGTTCTTAGGGCTGGCCAAATCCTTCCCAAGACAGCTTGTCTGGAGAAAATCAGACCCAGCTGAAGAACATGTGTCCATGGGGGAAACCCGGGAAACTGAGTCTCCCCACACAATAGCAGAGATTCTCATCTTGCATCCTCTCCTGAGCTAATGACAAAGGTGGATGTCCCGGGTGGGCCTGTGGAATGGGAGAGGGGAGGAAGTCTATTGTCATGCAGAGGGACATGGAAAGACTTGTCTGAAGCTTATCCCCTGCACTGGGGTCAGGTCGGGAAGGGACGGCACAGAGGTGAGCAGGAACCAACCGGCCTCTCTGTGGTGGGGCTGGCCCCGGGGCAGGCGTGGGGGTGATGGCTGGAAGTGGGATGGCGCGTCAGTTGGCACCAGCCAGCGGTGGAGGGAGAGACTCAGAGGTCAGGGATCTCTCTCTCTGTCTCTGTCTCTCTCTCTCTCCCTCAGGGAGCTGAGCAGAGTAAGGTGGCGCCCCCTGCCCACCTCGCCTACCTCTCCATGGGCCCTTCTTTCTCTGGCCGCTCCGGGAGCCCTGCGGGCTTGGGTTCAACCCCCCACACACCGCACAGGCCAAGGGCGCATGCGCGACCGCCGGGGCCTAGGGCTGGCCTCGGGGGGGGGGGGGTCCTCAGTGAAGGCCCCGCCCTCCCTCCAGGCTCTGACCCAGCTGCAGCTCTTCCATCGCCGCCCTTCTGGACTCGGCTTCAGCTGTCTCCCTCCCCTCCCCCACTCCCACTCAGCTTGCAGGCCGCTTCCCTGCCTTGAAAGCATGGCTCTGGCCCTGAGGGCCACAGACCTACTGGGCTTCAAGCTCAAGGCTCTGCCTGGGCCTGCTGCTTCGGCCAGGGGCTCATTTTTTCCTGGAAAGACAAAGCCATGGCCTCACCCCACGCCTGCACTTTGCCACGGCAGGCAGCCCAGATGTAGGAAAGGCTCTGTGGAGTCAGAAGTGCCGAGACAGGCAGATGGCACCAGAGGGTTTGGGGGCCAGGGCGCAAGTGGGCTAGCCCCTCCTCCCGGGAGTCGGGGAGGCCCGGCCTTCCTAGTGCCCAGGCCACGGCTCCGGGGAGAAACCCGCCATGGAGGGCACGCGGGAGGCCCTCTGCCTGAGGTGGCAGGTGTCACGCCAGGGCCACTGCAAGCCTGGCTCGGCTTGCCTGCTTTCTCCAAAGGAGGCTGGCCGACCAGCCGAACCTGGCACCTGGGCCAGGCCCCTTCCAAGGGGACGAGTTCCAGAGGCTAGAGCCCTGGGGGCGGCTGCCAAGTCTCCTGGGGCGTGTGCTGGGCCCCCGTCAGAGGAGGAAGCAGCCTGGTAAACGGTGTGCCAGGCCTGAGATCTGGAGGCCTCCCACAGCCGGGTCCCTGTCCTGCCCAGGCCCCCCGAGGGAGGACGATGGTCGGGCAGTGGCGAGCGGGGTGGGGCTGGCGCCGAGCCTGCCCTTGGATGCCCCGGGGAAGGGCGCCGGGGGATGGGCTGCCCCTGGCCGGGTCTGAGGGACCGACCCAGCTCGGGGCTGTCGGGGGCAGAGAGAGAACCCCCCTCCGCCCTTTCCCTTCAGGTTCTTAGGGCTGGCCAAATCCTTCCCAAGACAGCTTGTCTGGAGAAAATCAGACCCAGCTGAAGAACATGTGTCCATGGGGGAAACCCGGGAAACTGAGTCTCCCCACACAATAGCAGAGATTCTCATCTTGCATCCTCTCCTGAGCTAATGACAAAGGTGGATGTCCCGGGTGGGCCTGTGGAATGGGAGAGGGGAGGAAGTCTATTGTCATGCAGAGGGACATGGAAAGACTTGTCTGAAGCTTATCCCCTGCACTGGGGTCAGGTCGGGAAGGGACGGCACAGAGGTGAGCAGGAACCAACCGGCCTCTCTGTGGTGGGGCTGGCCCCGGGGCAGGCGTGGGGGTGATGGCTGGAAGTGGGATGGCGCGTGAGTTGGCACCAGCCAGCGGTGGAGGCAGAGACTCAGAGGTCAGGGATCTCTCTCTCTGTCTCTGTCTCTCTCTCTCTCCCTCAGGGAGCTGAGCAGAGTAAGGTGGCGCCCCCTGCCCACCTCGCCTACCTCTCCATGGGCCCTTCTTTCTCTGGCCGCTCCGGGAGCCCTGCGGGCTTGGGTTCAAGCCCCCACACACCGCACAGGCCAAGGGCGCATGCGCGACCGCCGGGGCCTAGGGCTGGCCTCGGGGGGGGGGGGTCCTCAGTGAAGGCCCCGCCCTCCCTCCAGGCTCTGACCCAGCTGCAGCTCTTCCATCGCCGCCCTTCTGGACTCGGCTTCAGCTGTCTCCCTCCCCTCCCCCACTCCCACTCAGCTTGCAGGCCGCTTCCCTGCCTTGAAAGCATGGCTCTGGCCCTGAGGGCCACAGACCTACTGGGCTTCAAGCTCAAGGCTCTGCCTGGGCCTGCTGCTTCGGCCAGGGGCTCATTTTTTCCTGGAAAGACAAAGCCATGGCCTCACCCCACGCCTGCACTTTGCCACGGCAGGCAGCCCAGATGTAGGAAAGGCTCTGTGGAGTCAGAAGTGCCGAGACAGGCAGATGGCACCAGAGGGTTTGGGGGCCAGGGCGCAAGTGGGCTAGCCCCTCCTCCCGGGAGTCGGGGAGGCCCGGCCTTCCTAGTGCCCAGGCCACGGCTCCGGGGAGAAACCCGCCATGGAGGGCACGCGGGAGGCCCTCTGCCTGAGGTGGCAGGTGTCACGCCAGGGCCACTGCAAGCCTGGCTCGGCTTGCCTGCTTTCTCCAAAGGAGGCTGGCCGACCAGCCGAACCTGGCACCTGGGCCAGGCCCCTTCCAAGGGGACGAGTTCCAGAGGCTAGAGCCCTGGGGGCGGCTGCCAAGTCTCCTGGGGCGTGTGCTGGGCCCCCGTCAGAGGAGGAAGCAGCCTGGTAAACGGTGTGCCAGGCCTGAGATCTGGAGGCCTCCCACAGCCGGGTCCCTGTCCTGCCCAGGCCCCCCGAGGGAGGACGATGGTCGGGCAGTGGCGAGCGGGGTGGGGCTGGCGCCGAGCCTGCCCTTGGATGCCCCGGGGAAGGGCGCCGGGGGATGGGCTGCCCCTGGCCGGGTCTGAGGGACCGACCCAGCTCGGGGCTGTCGGGGGCAGAGAGAGAACCCCCCTCCGCCCTTTCCCTTCAGGTTCTTAGGGCTGGCCAAATCCTTCCCAAGACAGCTTGTCTGGAGAAAATCAGACCCAGCTGAAGAACATGTGTCCATGGGGGAAACCCGGGAAACTGAGTCTCCCCACACAATAGCAGAGATTCTCATCTTGCATCCTCTCCTGAGCTAATGACAAAGGTGGATGTCCCGGGTGGGCCTGTGGAATGGGAGAGGGGAGGAAGTCTATTGTCATGCAGAGGGACATGGAAAGACTTGTCTGAAGCTTATCCCCTGCACTGGGGTCAGGTCGGGAAGGGACGGCACAGAGGTGAGCAGGAACCAACCGGCCTCTCTGTGGTGGGGCTGGCCCCGGGGCAGGCGTGGGGGTGATGGCTGGAAGTGGGATGGCGCGTGAGTTGGCACCAGCCAGCGGTGGAGGGACAGACTCAGAGGTCAGGGATCTCTCTCTCTGTCTCTGTCTCTCTCTCTCTCCCTCAGGGAGCTGAGCAGAGTAAGGTGGCGCCCCCTGCCCACCTCGCCTACCTCTCCATGGGCCCTTCTTTCTCTGGCCGCTCCGGGAGCCCTGCGGGCTTGGGTTCAACCCCCCACCACCGCACAGGCCAAGGGCGCATGCGCGACCGCCATGGCCTAGGGCTGGCCTCGGGGGGGGGGTCCTCAGTGAAGGCCCCGCCCTCCCTCCAGGCTCTGACCCAGCTGCAGCTCTTCCAACGCCGCCCTTCTGGACTCGGCTTCAGCTGTCTCCCTCCCCTCCCCCACTCCCACTCAGCTTGCAGGCCGCTTCCCTGCCTTGAAAGCATGGCTCTGGCCCTGAGGGCCACAGACCTACTGGGCTTCAAGCTCAAGGCTCTGCCTGGGCCTGCTGCTTCGGCCAGGGGCTCATTTTTTCCTGGAAAGACAAAGCCATGGCCTCACCCCACGCCTGCACTTTGCCACGGCAGGCAGCCCAGATGTAGGAAAGGCTCTGTGGAGTCAGAAGTGCCGAGACAGGCAGATGGCACCAGAGGGTTTGGGGGCCAGGGCGCAAGTGGGCTAGCCCCTCCTCCCGGGAGTCGGGGAGGCCCGGCCTTCCTAGTGCCCAGGCCACGGCTCCGGGGAGAAACCCGCCATGGAGGGCACGCGGGAGGCCCTCTGCCTGAGGTGGCAGGTGTCACGCCAGGGCCACTGCAAGCCTGGCTCGGCTTGCCTGCTTTCTCCAAAGGAGGCTGGCCGACCAGCCGAACCTGGCACCTGGGCCAGGCCCCTTCCAAGGGGACGAGTTCCAGAGGCTAGAGCCCTGGGGGCGGCTGCCAAGTCTCCTGGGGCGTGTGCTGGGCCCCCGTCAGAGGAGGAAGCAGCCTGGTAAACGGTGTGCCAGGCCTGAGATCTGGAGGCCTCCCACAGCCGGGTCCCTGTCCTGCCCAGGCCCCCCGAGGGAGGACGATGGTCGGGCAGTGGCGAGCGGGGTGGGGCTGGCGCCGAGCCTGCCCTTGGATGCCCCGGGGAAGGGCGCCGGGGGATGGGCTGCCCCTGGCCGGGTCTGAGGGACCGACCCAGCTCGGGGCTGTCGGGGGCAGAGAGAGAACCCCCCTCCGCCCTTTCCCTTCAGGTTCTTAGGGCTGGCCAAATCCTTCCCAAGACAGCTTGTCTGGAGAAAATCAGACCCAGCTGAAGAACATGTGTCCATGGGGGAAACCCGGGAAACTGAGTCTCCCCACACAATAGCAGAGATTCTCATCTTGCATCCTCTCCTGAGCTAATGACAAAGGTGGATGTCCCGGGTGGGCCTGTGGAATGGGAGAGGGGAGGAAGTCTATTGTCATGCAGAGGGACATGGAAAGACTTGTCTGAAGCTTATCCCCTGCACTGGGGTCAGGTCGGGAAGGGACGGCACAGAGGTGAGCAGGAACCAACCGGCCTCTCTGTGGTGGGGCTGGCCCCGGGGCAGGCGTGGGGGTGATGGCTGGAAGTGGGATGGCGCGTGAGTTGGCACCAGCCAGCGGTGGAGGCAGAGACTCAGAGGTCAGGGATCTCTCTCTCTGTCTCTGTCTCTCTCTCTCTCCCTCAGGGAGCTGAGCAGAGTAAGGTGGCGCCCCCTGCCCACCTCGCCTACCTCTCCATGGGCCCTTCTTTCTCTGGCCGCTCCGGGAGCCCTGCGGGCTTGGGTTCAACCCCCCACACACCGCACAGGCCAAGGGCGCATGCGCGACCGCCGGGGCCTAGGGCTGGCCTCGGGGGGGGGGGGGGTCCTCAGTGAAGGCCCCGCCCTCCCTCCAGGCTCTGACCCAGCTGCAGCTCTTCCATCGCCGCCCTTCTGGACTCGGCTTCAGCTGTCTCCCTCCCCTCCCCCACTCCCACTCAGCTTGCAGGCCGCTTCCCTGCCTTGAAAGCATGGCTCTGGCCCTGAGGGCCACAGACCTACTGGGCTTCAAGCTCAAGGCTCTGCCTGGGCCTGCTGCTTCGGCCAGGGGCTCATTTTTTCCTGGAAAGACAAAGCCATGGCCTCACCCCACGCCTGCACTTTGCCACGGCAGGCAGCCCAGATGTAGGAAAGGCTCTGTGGAGTCAGAAGTGCCGAGACAGGCAGATGGCACCAGAGGGTTTGGGGGCCAGGGCGCAAGTGGGCTAGCCCCTCCTCCCGGGAGTCGGGGAGGCCCGGCCTTCCTAGTGCCCAGGCCACGGCTCCGGGGAGAAACCCGCCATGGAGGGCACGCGGGAGGCCCTCTGCCTGAGGTGGCAGGTGTCACGCCAGGGCCACTGCAAGCCTGGCTCGGCTTGCCTGCTTTCTCCAAAGGAGGCTGGCCGACCAGCCGAACCTGGCACCTGGGCCAGGCCCCTTCCAAGGGGACGAGTTCCAGAGGCTAGAGCCCTGGGGGCGGCTGCCAAGTCTCCTGGGGCGTGTGCTGGGCCCCCGTCAGAGGAGGAAGCAGCCTGGTAAACGGTGTGCCAGGCCTGAGATCTGGAGGCCTCCCACAGCCGGGTCCCTGTCCTGCCCAGGCCCCCCGAGGGAGGACGATGGTCGGGCAGTGGCGAGCGGGGTGGGGCTGGCGCCGAGCCTGCCCTTGGATGCCCCGGGGAAGGGCGCCGGGGGATGGGCTGCCCCTGGCCGGGTCTGAGGGACCGACCCAGCTCGGGGCTGTCGGGGGCAGAGAGAGAACCCCCCTCCGCCCTTTCCCTTCAGGTTCTTAGGGCTGGCCAAATCCTTCCCAAGACAGCTTGTCTGGAGAAAATCAGACCCAGCTGAAGAACATGTGTCCATGGGGGAAACCCGGGAAACTGAGTCTCCCCACACAATAGCAGAGATTCTCATCTTGCATCCTCTCCTGAGCTAATGACAAAGGTGGATGTCCCGGGTGGGCCTGTGGAATGGGAGAGGGGAGGAAGTCTATTGTCATGCAGAGGGACATGGAAAGACTTGTCTGAAGCTTATCCCCTGCACTGGGGTCAGGTCGGGAAGGGACGGCACAGAGGTGAGCAGGAACCAACCGGCCTCTCTGTGGTGGGGCTGGCCCCGGGGCAGGCGTGGGGGTGATGGCTGGAAGTGGGATGGCGCGTGAGTTGGCACCAGCCAGCGGTGGAGGGACAGACTCAGAGGTCAGGGATCTCTCTCTCTGTCTCTGTCTCTCTCTCTCTCCCTCAGGGAGCTGAGCAGAGTAAGGTGGCGCCCCCTGCCCACCTCGCCTACCTCTCCATGGGCCCTTCTTTCTCTGGCCGCTCCGGGAGCCCTGCGGGCTTGGGTTCAACCCCCCACCACCGCACAGGCCAAGGGCGCATGCGCGACCGCCATGGCCTAGGGCTGGCCTCGGGGGGGGGGGGGTCCTCAGTGAAGGCCCCGCCCTCCCTCCAGGCTCTGACCCAGCTGCAGCTCTTCCATCGCCGCCCTTCTGGACTCGGCTTCAGCTGTCTCCCTCCCCTCCCCCACTCCCACTCAGCTTGCAGGCCGCTTCCCTGCCTTGAAAGCATGGCTCTGGCCCTGAGGGCCACAGACCTACTGGGCTTCAAGCTCAAGGCTCTGCCTGGGCCTGCTGCTTCGGCCAGGGGCTCATTTTTTCCTGGAAAGACAAAGCCATGGCCTCACCCCACGCCTGCACTTTGCCACGGCAGGCAGCCCAGATGTAGGAAAGGCTCTGTGGAGTCAGAAGTGCCGAGACAGGCAGATGGCACCAGAGGGTTTGGGGGCCAGGGCGCAAGTGGGCTAGCCCCTCCTCCCGGGAGTCGGGGAGGCCCGGCCTTCCTAGTGCCCAGGCCACGGCTCCGGGGAGAAACCCGCCATGGAGGGCACGCGGGAGGCCCTCTGCCTGAGGTGGCAGGTGTCACGCCAGGGCCACTGCAAGCCTGGCTCGGCTTGCCTGCTTTCTCCAAAGGAGGCTGGCCGACCAGCCGAACCTGGCACCTGGGCCAGGCCCCTTCCAAGGGGACGAGTTCCAGAGGCTAGAGCCCTGGGGGCGGCTGCCAAGTCTCCTGGGGCGTGTGCTGGGCCCCCGTCAGAGGAGGAAGCAGCCTGGTAAACGGTGTGCCAGGCCTGAGATCTGGAGGCCTCCCACAGCCGGGTCCCTGTCCTGCCCAGGCCCCCCGAGGGAGGACGATGGTCGGGCAGTGGCGAGCGGGGTGGGGCTGGCGCCGAGCCTGCCCTTGGATGCCCCGGGGAAGGGCGCCGGGGGATGGGCTGCCCCTGGCCGGGTCTGAGGGACCGACCCAGCTCGGGGCTGTCGGGGGCAGAGAGAGAACCCCCCTCCGCCCTTTCCCTTCAGGTTCTTAGGGCTGGCCAAATCCTTCCCAAGACAGCTTGTCTGGAGAAAATCAGACCCAGCTGAAGAACATGTGTCCATGGGGGAAACCCGGGAAACTGAGTCTCCCCACACAATAGCAGAGATTCTCATCTTGCATCCTCTCCTGAGCTAATGACAAAGGTGGATGTCCCGGGTGGGCCTGTGGAATGGGAGAGGGGAGGAAGTCTATTGTCATGCAGAGGGACATGGAAAGACTTGTCTGAAGCTTATCCCCTGCACTGGGGTCAGGTCGGGAAGGGACGGCACAGAGGTGAGCAGGAACCAACCGGCCTCTCTGTGGTGGGGCTGGCCCCGGGGCAGGCGTGGGGGTGATGGCTGGAAGTGGGATGGCGCGTGAGTTGGCACCAGCCAGCGGTGGAGGCAGAGACTCAGAGGTCAGGGATCTCTCTCTCTGTCTCTGTCTCTCTCTCTCTCCCTCAGGGAGCTGAGCAGAGTAAGGTGGCGCCCCCTGCCCACCTCGCCTACCTCTCCATGGGCCCTTCTTTCTCTGGCCGCTCCGGGAGCCCTGCGGGCTTGGGTTCAACCCCCCACACACCGCACAGGCCAAGGGCGCATGCGCGACCGCCGGGGCCTAGGGCTGGCCTCGGGGGGGGGGGGGTCCTCAGTGAAGGCCCCGCCCTCCCTCCAGGCTCTGACCCAGCTGCAGCTCTTCCATCGCCGCCCTTCTGGACTCGGCTTCAGCTGTCTCCCTCCCCTCCCCCACTCCCACTCAGCTTGCAGGCCGCTTCCCTGCCTTGAAAGCATGGCTCTGGCCCTGAGGGCCACAGACCTACTGGGCTTCAAGCTCAAGGCTCTGCCTGGGCCTGCTGCTTCGGCCAGGGGCTCATTTTTTCCTGGAAAGACAAAGCCATGGCCTCACCCCACGCCTGCACTTTGCCACGGCAGGCAGCCCAGGTGTAGGAAAGGCTCTGTGGAGTCAGAAGTGCCGAGACAGGCAGATGGCACCAGAGGGTTTGGGGGCCAGGGCGCAAGTGGGCTAGCCCCTCCTCCCGGGAGTCGGGGAGGCCCGGCCTTCCTAGTGCCCAGGCCACGGCTCCGGGGAGAAACCCGCCATGGAGGGCACGCGGGAGGCCCTCTGCCTGAGGTGGCAGGTGTCACGCCAGGGCCACTGCAAGCCTGGCTCGGCTTGCCTGCTTTCTCCAAAGGAGGCTGGCCGACCAGCCGAACCTGGCACCTGGGCCAGGCCCCTTCCAAGGGGACGAGTTCCAGAGGCTAGAGCCCTGGGGGCGGCTGCCAAGTCTCCTGGGGCGTGTGCTGGGCCCCCGTCAGAGGAGGAAGCAGCCTGGTAAACGGTGTGCCAGGCCTGAGATCTGGAGGCCTCCCACAGCCGGGTCCCTGTCCTGCCCAGGCCCCCCGAGGGAGGACGATGGTCGGGCAGTGGCGAGCGGGGTGGGGCTGGCGCCGAGCCTGCCCTTGGATGCCCCGGGGAAGGGCGCCGGGGGATGGGCTGCCCCTGGCCGGGTCTGAGGGACCGACCCAGCTCGGGGCTGTCGGGGGCAGAGAGAGAACCCCCCTCCGCCCTTTCCCTTCAGGTTCTTAGGGCTGGCCAAATCCTTCCCAAGACAGCTTGTCTGGAGAAAATCAGACCCAGCTGAAGAACATGTGTCCATGGGGGAAACCCGGGAAACTGAGTCTCCCCACACAATAGCAGAGATTCTCATCTTGCATCCTCTCCTGAGCTAATGACAAAGGTGGATGTCCCGGGTGGGCCTGTGGAATGGGAGAGGGGAGGAAGTCTATTGTCATGCAGAGGGACATGGAAAGACTTGTCTGAAGCTTATCCCCTGCACTGGGGTCAGGTCGGGAAGGGACGGCACAGAGGTGAGCAGGAACCAACCGGCCTCTCTGTGGTGGGGCTGGCTCCGGGGCAGGCGTGGGGGTGATGGCTGGAAGTGGGATGGCGCGTGAGTTGGCACCAGCCAGCGGTGGAGGGACAGACTCAGAGGTCAGGGATCTCTCTCTCTGTCTCTGTCTCTCTCTCTCTCCCTCAGGGAGCTGAGCAGAGTAAGGTGGCGCCCCCTGCCCACCTCGCCTACCTCTCCATGGGCCCTTCTTTCTCTGGCCGCTCCGGGAGCCCTGCGGGCTTGGGTTCAACCCCCCACCACCGCACAGGCCAAGGGCGCATGCGCGACCGCCATGGCCTAGGGCTGGCCTCGGGGGGGGGGGGTCCTCAGTGAAGGCCCCGCCCTCCCTCCAGGCTCTGACCCAGCTGCAGCTCTTCCATCGCCGCCCTTCTGGACTAGGCTTCAGCTGTCTCCCTCCCCTCCCCCACTCCCACTCAGCTTGCAGGCCGCTTCCCTGCCTTGAAAGCATGGCTCTGGCCCTGAGGGCCACAGACCTACTGGGCTTCAAGCTCAAGGCTCTGCCTGGGCCTGCTGCTTCGGCCAGGGGCTCATTTTTTCCTGGAAAGACAAAGCCATGGCCTCACCCCACGCCTGCACTTTGCCACGGCAGGCAGCCCAGATGTAGGAAAGGCTCTGTGGAGTCAGAAGTGCCGAGACAGGCAGATGGCACCAGAGGGTTTGGGGGCCAGGGCGCAAGTGGGCTAGCCCCTCCTCCCGGGAGTCGGGGAGGCCCGGCCTTCCTAGTGCCCAGGCCACGGCTCCGGGGAGAAACCCGCCATGGAGGGCACGCGGGAGGCCCTCTGCCTGAGGTGGCAGGTGTCACGCCAGGGCCACTGCAAGCCTGGCTCGGCTTGCCTGCTTTCTCCAAAGGAGGCTGGCCGACCAGCCGAACCTGGCACCTGGGCCAGGCCCCTTCCAAGGGGACGAGTTCCAGAGGCTAGAGCCCTGGGGGCGGCTGCCAAGTCTCCTGGGGCGTGTGCTGGGCCCCCGTCAGAGGAGGAAGCAGCCTGTAAACGGTGTGCCAGGCCTGAGATCTGGAGGCCTCCCACAGCCGGGTCCCTGTCCTGCCCAGGCCCCCCGAGGGAGGACGATGGTCGGGCAGTGGCGAGCGGGGTGGGGCTGGCGCCGAGCCTGCCCTTGGATGCCCCGGGGAAGGGCGCCGGGGGATGGGCTGCCCCTGGCCGGGTCTGAGGGACCGACCCAGCTCGGGGCTGTCGGGGCAGAGAGAGAACCCCCTCCGCCCTTTCCTTCAGGTTCTTAGGGCTGGCCAAATCCTTCCCAAGACAGCTTGTCTGGAGAAAATCAGACCCAGCTGAAGAACATGTGTCCATGGGGGAAACCCGGGAAACTGAGTCTCCCCACACAATAGCAGAGTTCTCATCTTGCATCCTCTCCTGAGCTAATGACAAAGGTGGATGTCCCGGGTGGGCCTGTGGAATGGGAGAGGGGAGGAAGTCTATTGTCATGCAGAGGGACATGGAAAGACTTGTCCTGAAGCTTATCCCCTGCACTGGGGTCAGGTCGGGAAGGGACGCACAGAGGTGAGCAGGAACCAACCGGCCTCTCTGTGGTGGGGCTGGCCCGGGCAGGCGTGGGGGTGATGGCTGGAAGTGGGATGGCGCGTGAGTTGGCACCAGCCAGCGGTGGAGGCAGAGACTCAGAGGTCAGGGATCTCTCTCTCTGTCTCTGTCTCTCTCTCTCTCCCTCAGGGAGCTGAGCAGAGTAAGGTGGCGCCCCTGCCCACCTCGCCTACCTCTCCCTGGGCCCTTCTTTCTCTGGCCGCTCCGGGAGCCCTGCGGGCTTGGGTTCAACCCCCCACACACCGCACAGGCCAAGGGCGCATGCGCGACCGCCGGGGCCTAGGGCTGGCCTCGGGGGGGGGGGGTCCTCAGTGAAGGCCCCGCCCTCCCTCCAGGCTCTGACCCAGCTGCAGCTCTTCCTTCGCCGCCCTTCTGGACTCGGCTTCAGCTGTCTCCCTCCCCTCCCCCACTCCCACTCAGCTTGCAGGCCGCTTCCCTGCCTTGAAAGCATGGCTCTGGCCCTGGGGCCACAGACCTACTGGGCTTCAAGCTCAAGGCTCTGCCTGGCTGCTGCTTCGGCCAGGGGCTCATTTTTTCTGGAAGACAAAGCCATGGCCTCACCCCACGCCTGCACTTTGCCACGGCAGGCAGCCCAGGTGTAGGAAAGGCTCTGTGGAGTCAGAAGTGCCGAGACAGGCAGATGGCACCAGAGGGTTTGGGGGCCAGGGCGCAAGTGGGCTAGCCCCTCCTCCCGGGAGTCGGGGAGGCCCGGCCTTCCTAGTGCCCAGGCCACGGCTCCGGGGAGAAACCCGCCATGGAGGGCACGCGGAGGCCCTCTGCCTGAGGTGGCAGGTGTCACGCCAGGGCCACTGCAAGCCTGGCTCGGCTTGCCTGCTTTCTCCAAAGGAGGCTGGCCGACCAGCCGAACCTGGCACCTGGGCCAGGCCCCTTCCAAGGGGACGAGTTCCAGAGGCTAGAGCCCTGGGGGCGGCTGCCAAGTCTCCTGGGGCGTGTGCTGGGCCCCCGTCAGAGGAGGAAGCAGCCTGGTAAACGGTGTGCCAGGCCTGAGATCTGGAGGCCTCCCACAGCCGGGTCCCTGTCCTGCCCAGGCCCCCCGAGGGAGGACGATGGTCGGGCAGTGGCGAGCGGGGTGGGGCTGGCGCCGAGCCTGCCCTTGGATGCCCCGGGAAGGGCGCCGGGGGATGGGCTGCCCCTGGCCGGGTCTGAGGGACCGACCCAGCTCGGGGCTGTCGGGGCAGAGAGAGAACCCCCCTCCGCCCTTTCCCTTCAGGTTCTTAGGGCTGGCCAAATCCTTCCAAGACTGCTTGTCTGGAGAAAATCAGACCCAGCTGAAGAACATGTGTCCATGGGGAAACCCGGGAAACTGAGTCTCCCCACACAATAGCAGAGATTCTCATCTTGCATCCTCTCCTGAGCTAATGACAAAGGTGGATGTCCCGGTGGGCCTGTGGAATGGGAGAGGGGAGGAAGTCTATTGTCATGCAGAGGGACATGGAAAGACTTGTCTGAAGCTTATCCCCTGCACTGGGGTCAGGTCGGGAAGGGACGGCACAGAGGTGAGCAGGAACCAACCGGCCTCTCTGTGGTGGGGCTGGCCCCGGGGCAGGCGTGGGGGTGATGGCTGGAAGTGGGATGGCGCGTGAGTTGGCACCAGCCAGCGGTGGAGGCAGAGACTCAGAGGTCAGGGATCTCTCTCTCTGTCTCTGTCTCTCTCTCTCTCCCTCAGGGAGCTGAGCAGAGTAAGGTGGCGCCCCCTGCCCACCTCGCCTACCTCTCCATGGGCCCTTCTTTCTCTGGCCGCTCCGGAGCCCTGCGGGCTTGGGTTCAACCCCCCACACACCGCACAGGCCAAGGGCGCATGCGCGACCGCCAGGGCCTAGGGCTGGCCTCGGGGGGGGGGGGGTCCTCAGTGAAGGCCCCGCCCTCCTCCAGGCTCTGACCCAGCTGCAGCTCTTCCATCGCCGCCCTTCTGGACTCGCTTCAGCTGTCTCCCTCCCCTCCCCACTCCCACTCAGCTTGCAGGCCGCTTCCCTGCCTTGAAAGCATGGCTCTGGCCCTGAGGGCCACAGACCTCTGGGCTTCAAGCTCAAGGCTCTGCCTGGCCTGCTGCTTCGGCCAGGGGCTCATTTTTTCCTGGAAAGACAAAGCCATGGTCTCACCCCACGCCTGCACTTTGCCACGGCAGGCAGCCCAGACGTAGGAAAGGCTCTGTGGAGTCAGAAGTGCCGAGACAGGCAGATGGCACCAGAGGGTTTGGGGGCCAGGGCGCAAGTGGGCTAGCCCCTCCTCCCGGGAGTCGGGGAGGCCCGGCCTTTCTAGTGCCCAGGCCACGGCTCCGGGGAGAAACCCGCCATGGAGGGCACGCGGGAGGCCCTCTGCCTGAGGTGGCAGGTGTCACGCCAGGCCACTGCAAGCCTGGCTCGGCTTGCCTGCTTTCTCCAAAGGAGGCTGGCCGACCAGCCGACCTGGCACCTGGGCCAGGCCCCTTGCAAGCGGACGAGTTCCAGAGGCTAGAGCCCTGGGGGTGGCTGCCAAGTCTCCTGGGGCGTGTGCTGGGCCCCCGTCAGAGGAGGAAGCAGCCTGGTAAACGGTGTGCCAGGCCTGAGATCTGGAGGCCTCCCACAGCCGGGTCCCTGTCCTGCCCAGGCCCCCCGAGGGAGGACGATGGTCGGGCAGTGGCGAGCTGGGTGGGGGCTGGCGCCGAGCCTGCCCTTGGATGCCCCGGGGAAGGGCGCCGGGGGATGGGCTGCCCCTGGCCGGGTCTGAGGGACCGACCCAGCTCGGGGCTGTCGGGGGCAGAGAGAGAACCCCCCTCCGCCCTT
>NW_026691775.1:0-45848 GCF_020826845.1 Diceros bicornis minor
GACCCGGCTGTGGGAGGCCTCCAGATCTCAGGCCTGGCACACCGTTTACCAGGCTGCTTCCTCCTCTGACGGGGGCCCAGCACACGCCCCAGGAGACTTGGCAGCCGCCCCCAGGGCTCTAGCCTCTGGAACTCGTCCCCTTGGAAGGGGCCTGGCCCAGGTGCCAGGTTCGGCTGGTCGGCCAGCCTCCTTTGGAGAAAGCAGGCAAGCCGAGCCAGGCTTGCAGTGGCCCTGGCGTGACACCTGCCACCTCAGGCAGAGGGCCTCCCGCGGGCCCTCCATGGCGGGTTTCTCCCCGGAGCCGTGGCCTGGGCACTAGGAAGGCCGGGCCTCCCCGACTCCCGGGAGGAGGGGCTAGCCCACTTGCGCCCTGGCCCCCAAACCCTCTGGTGCCATCTGCCTGTCTCGGCACTTCTGACTCCACAGAGCCTTTCCTACATCTGGGCTGCCTGCCGTGGCAAAGTGCAGGCGTGGGGTGAGGCCATGGCTTTGTCTTTCCAGGAAAAAATGAGCCCCTGGCCGAAGCAGCAGGCCCAGGCAGAGCCTTGAGCTTGAAGCCCAGTAGGTCTGTGGCCCTCAGGGCCAGAGCAATGCTTTCAAGGCAGGGAAGCGGCCTGCAAGCTGAGTGGGAGTGGGGGAGGCGAGGGAGACAGCTGAAGCCGAGGCTAGAAGGGCGGCGATGGAAGAGCTGCAGCTGGGACAGAGCCTGGAGGGAGGGCGGGGCCTTCACTGAGGACCCCCCCGCCCCCCGAGGCCAGCCCTAGGCCCTGGCGGTCGCGCATGCGCCCTTGGCCTGTGCGGTGTGTGGGGGCTTGAACCCAAGCCCGCAGGGCTCCCGGAGCGGCCAGAGAAAGAAGGGCCCATGGAGAGGTAGGCGAGGTGGACAGGGGGCGCCACTTTACTCTCCTCAGCTCCCTGAGGGAGAGAGAGAGAGACAGAGACAGAGAGAGAGAGATCCCTGACCTCTGAGTCTCTGCCTCCACCGCTGGTTGGTGCCAACTCACGCGCCATCCCACTTCCAGCCATCACCCCCACGCCTGCCCCGGGGCCAGCCCCACCACAGGGAGGCCGGTTGGTTCCTGCTCACCTCTGTGCCGTCCCTTCCCGACCTGACCCCAGTGCAGGGGATAAGCTTCAGACAAGTCTTTCCATGTCCCTCTGCATGACAATAGACTTCCTCCCCTCTCCCATTCCACAGGCCCACCCACCCGGGACATCCACCTTTGTCATTAGCTCAGGAGAGGATGCAAGATGAGAATCTCTGCTATTGTGTGGGGAGACTCAGTTTCCCGGGTTTCCCCCATGGACACATGTTCTTCAGCTGGGTCTGATTTCTCCAGACAAGCTGTCTTGGGAAGGATTTGGCCAGCCCTAAGAACCTGAAGGGAAAGGGCGGAGGGGGGTTCTCTCTCTGCCCCCGACAGCCCCGAGCTGGGTCGGTCCCTCAGACCTGGCCAGGGGCAGCCCATCCCCCGGCGCCCTTCCCCGGGGCATCCAAGGGCAGGCTCGGCGCCAGCCCCACCCCGCTCGCCACTGCCCGACCATCGTCCTCCCTCGGGGGGCCTGGGCAGGACAGGGACCCGGCTGTGGGAGGCCTCCAGATCTCAGGCCTGGCACACCGTTTACCAGGCTGCTTCCTCCTCTGACAGGGGCCCAGCACACGCCCCAGGAGACTTGGCAGCCGCCCCCAGGGCTCTATCCTCTGGAACTCGTCCCCTTGGAAGGGGCCTGGCCCAGGTGCCAGGTTCGGCTGGTCGGCCAGCCTCCTTTGGAGAAAGCTGGCAAACCGAGCCAGGCTTGCAGTGGCCCTGGCGTGACACCTGCCACCTCAGGCAGAGGGCCTCCTGCGTGCCCTCCATGGCGGGTTTCTCCCCGGAGCCGTGGCCTGGGCACTAGGAAGGCCGGGCCTCCCCGACTCCCGGGAGGAGGGGCTAGCCCACTTGCGCCCTGGCCCCCAAACCCTCTGGTGCCATCTGCCTGTCTCGGCACTTCTGACTCCACAGAGCCTTTCCTACATCTGGGCTGCCTGCCGTGGCAAAGTGCAGGCGTGGGGTGAGGCCATGGCTTTGTCTTTCCAGGAAAAAGTGAGCCCCTGGCCGAAGCAGCAGGCCCAGGCAGAGCCTTGAGCTTGAAGCCCAGTAGGTCTGTGGCCCTCAGGGCCAGAGCAATGCTTTCAAGGCAGGGAAGCGGCCTGCAAGCTGAGTGGGAGTGGGGGAGGGGAGGGAGACAGCTGAAGCCGAGTCCAGAAGGGCGGCGATGGAAGAGCTGCAGCTGGGTCAGAGCCTGGAGGGAGGGCGGGGCCTTCACTGAGGACCCCCCCGCCCCCCGAGGACAGCCCTAGGCCCCGGCGGTCGCGCATGCTCCCTTGGCCTGTGCGGTGTGTGGGGGGGTTGAACCCAAGCCCGCAGGGCTCCCCGGAGCAGCCAGAGAAAGAAGGGCCCATGGAGAGGTAGGCGAGGTGGGCAGGGGGCGCCACCTTACTCTCCTCAGCTCCCTGAGGGAGAGAGAGAGAGACAGAGACAGAGAGAGAGATCCCTGACCTCTGAGTCTCTGCCTCCACCGCTGGCTGGTGCCAACTCACGCGCCATCCCACTTCCAGCCATCACCCCCCACGCCTGCCCCGGGGCCTGCCCCACCACAGAGAGGCCGGTTGGTTCCTGCTCACCTCTGTGCCGTCCCTTCCCGACCTGACCCCAGTGCAGGGGATAAGCTTCAGACAAGTCTTTCCATGTCCCTCTGCATGACAATAGACTTCCTCCCCTCTCCCATTCCACAGGCCCACCCACCCGGGACATCCACCTTTGTCATTAGCTCAGGAGAGGATGCAAGATGAGAATCTCTGCTATTGTGTGGGGAGACTCAGTTTCCCGGGTTTCCCCCATGGACACATGTTCTTCAGCTGGGTCTGATTTTCTCCAGACAAGCTGTCTTGGGAAGGATTTGGCCAGCCCTAAGAACCTGAAGGGAAAGGGCGGAGGGGGGTTCTCTCTCTGCCCCCGACAGCCCCGAGCTGGGTCGGTCCCTCAGACCTGGCCAGGGGCAGCCCATCCCCCGGCGCCCTTCCCCGGGGCATCCAAGGGCAGGCTCGGCGCCAGCCCCACCCCGCTCGCCACTGCCCGACCATCGTCCTCCCTCGGGGGGCCTGGGCAGGACAGGGACCCGGCTGTGGGAGGCCTCCAGATCTCAGGCCTGGCACACCGTTTACCAGGCTGCTTCCTCCTCTGACGGGGGCCCAGCACACGCCCCAGGAGACTTGGCAGCCGCCCCCAGGGCTCTATCCTCTGGAACTCGTCCCCTTGGAAGGGGCCTGGCCCAGGTGCCAGGTTCGGCTGGTCGGCCAGCCTCCTTTGGAGAAAGCAGGCAAGCCGAGCCAGGCTTGCAGTGGCCCTGGCGTGACACCTGCCACCTCAGGCAGAGGGCCTCCCGCGGGCCCTCCATGGCGGGTTTCTCCCCGGAGCCGTGGCCTGGGCACTAGGAAGGCCGGGCCTCCCCGACTCCCGGGAGGAGGGGCTAGCCCACTTGCGCCCTGGCCCCCAAACCCTCTGGTGCCATCTGCCTGTCTCGGCACTTCTGACTCCACAGAGCCTTTCCTACATCTGGGCTGCCTGCCGTGGCAAAGTGCAGGCGTGGGGTGAGGCCATGGCTTTGTCTTTCCAGGAAAAAATGAGCCCCTGGCCGAAGCAGCAGGCCCAGGCAGAGCCTTGAGCTTGAAGCCCAGTAGGTCTGTGGCCCTCAGGGCCAGAGCAATGCTTTCAAGGCAGGGAAGCGGCCTGCAAGCTGAGTGGGAGTGGGGGAGGGGAGGGAGACAGCTGAAGCCGAGGCCAGAAGGGCGGCGATGGAAGAGCTGCAGCTGGGTCAGAGCCTGGAGGGAGGGCGGGGCCTTCACTGAGGACCCCCCCGCCCCCCGAGGCCAGCCCTAGGCCCCGGCGGTCGCGCATGCGCCCTTGGCCTGTGCGGTGTGTGGGGGCTTGAACCCAAGCCCGCAGGGCTCCCGGAGCGGCCAGAGAAAGAAGGGCCCATGGAGAGGTAGGCGAGGTGGGCAGGGGGCGCCACCTTACTCTCCTCAGCTCCCTGAGGGAGAGAGAGAGAGACAGAGACAGAGAGGGAGAGATCCCTGACCTCTGAGTCTCTGCCTCCACCGCTGGCTGGTGCCAACTCACGCGCCATCCCACTTCCAGCCATCACCCCCACGCCTGCCCTGGGGCCAGCCCCACCACAGGGAGGCCGGTTGGTTCCTGCTCACCTCTGTGCCTTCCCTTCCCGACCTGACCCCAGTGCAGGGGATAAGCTTCAGACAAGTCTTTCCATGTCCCTCTGCATGACAATAGACTTCCTCCCCTCTCCCATTCCACAGGCCCGCCCACCCGGGACATCCACCTTTGTCATTAGCTCAGGAGAGGATGCAAGATGAGAATCTCTGCTATTGTGTGGGGAGACTCAGTTTCCCGGGTTTCCCCCATGGACACATGTTCTTCAGCTGGGTCTGATTTCTCCAGACAAGCTGTCTTGGGAAGGATTTGGCCAGCCCTAAGAACCTGAAGGGAAAGGGCGGAGGGGGGTTCTCTCTCTGCCCCCGACAGCCCCGAGCTGGGTCGGTCCCTCAGACCTGGCCAGGGGCAGCCCATCCCCCGGCGCCCTTCCCCGGGGCATCCAAGGGCAGGCTCGGCGCCAGCCCCACCCCGCTCGCCACTGCCCGACCATCGTCCTCCCTCGGGGGGCCTGGGCAGGACAGGGACCCGGCTGTGGGAGGCCTCCAGATCTCAGGCCTGGCACACCGTTTACCAGGCTGCTTCCTCCTCTGACGGGGGCCCAGCACACGCCCCAGGAGACTTGGCAGCCGCCCCCAGGGCTCTATCCTCTGGAACTCGTCCCCTTGGAAGGGGCCTGGCCCAGGTGCCAGGTTCGGCTGGTCGGCCAGCCTCCTTTGGAGAAAGCTGGCAAACCGAGCCAGGCTTGCAGTGGCCCTGGCGTGACACCTGCCACCTCAGGCAGAGGGCCTCCCGCGTGCCCTCCATGGCGGGTTTCTCCCCGGAGCCGTGGCCTGGGCACTAGGAAGGCCGGGCCTCCCCGACTCCCGGGAGGAGGGGCTAGCCCACTTGCGCCCTGGCCCCCAAACCCTCTGGTGCCATCTGCCTGTCTCGGCACTTCTGACTCCACAGAGCCTTTCCTACATCTGGGCTGCCTGCCGTGGCAAAGTGCAGGCGTGGGGTGAGGCCATGGCTTTGTCTTTCCAGGAAAAAGTGAGCCCCTGGCCGAGGCAGCAGGCCCAGGCAGAGCCTTGAGCTTGAAGCCCAGTAGGTCTGTGGCCCTCAGGGCCAGAGCAATGCTTTCAAGGCAGGGAAGCGGCCTGCAAGCTGAGTGGGAGTGGGGGAGGGGAGGGAGACAGCTGAAGCCGAGGCCAGAAGGGCGGCGATGGAAGAGCTGCAGCTGGGTCAGAGCCTGGAGTGAGGGCGGGGCCTTCACTGAGGACCCCCCCGCCCCCCGAGGCCAGCCCTAGGCCCCGGCGGTCGCGCATGCGCCCTTGGCCTGTGCGGTGTGTGGGGGGTTGAACCCAAGCCCGCAGGGCTCCCGGAGCGGCCAGAGAAAGAAGGGCCCATGGAGAGGTAGGCGAGCTGGGCAGGGGGCGCCACCTTACTCTCCTCAGCTCCCTGAGGGAGAGAGAGAGAGACAGAGACAGAGAGAGAGATCCCTGACCTCTGAGTCTCTGCCTCCACCGCTGGCTGGTGCCAACTCACGCGCCATCCCACTTCCAGCCATCACCCCCACGCCTGCCCCGGGGCCAGCCCCACCACAGGGAGGCCGGTTGGTTCCTGCTCACCTCTGTGCCTTCCCTTCCCGACCTGACCCCAGTGCAGGGGATAAGCTTCAGACAAGTCTTTCCATGTCCCTCTGCATGACAATAGACTTCCTCCCCTCTCCCATTCCACAGGCCCACCCACCCCGGACATCCACCTTTGTCATTAGCTCAGGAGAGGATGCAAGATGAGAATCTCTGCTATTGTGTGGGGAGACTCAGTTTCCCGGGTTTCCCCCATGGACACATGTTCTTCAGCTGGGTCTGATTTTCTCCAGACAAGCTGTCTTGGGAAGGATTTGGCCAGCCCTAAGAACCTGAAGGGAAAGGGCGGAGGGGGGTTCTCTCTCTGCCCCCGACAGCCCCGAGCTGGGTCGGTCCCTCAGACCTGGCCAGGGGCAGCCCATCCCCCGGCGCCCTTCCCCGGGGCATCCAAGGGCAGGCTCGGCGCCAGCCCCACCCCGCTCGCCACTGCCCGACCATCGTCCTCCCTCGGGGGGCCTGGGCAGGACAGGGACCCGGCTGTGGGAGGCCTCCAGATCTCAGGCCTGGCACACCGTTTACCAGGCTGCTTCCTCCTCTGACGGGGGCCCAGCACACACCCCAGGAGACTTGGCAGCCGCCCCCAGGGCTCTAGCCTCTGGAACTCGTCCCCTTGGAAGGGGCCTGGCCCAGATGCCAGGTTCGGCTGGTCGGCCAGCCTCCTTTGGAGAAAGCAGGCAAGCCGAGCCAGGCTTGCAGTGGCCCTGGCGTGACACCTGCCACCTCAGGCAGAGGGCCTCCCGCGGGCCCTCCATGGCGGGTTTCTCCCCGGAGCCGTGGCCTGGGCACTAGGAAGGCCGGGCCTCCCCGACTCCCGGGAGGAGGGGCTAGCCCACTTGCGCCCTGGCCCCCAAACCCTCTGGTGCCATCTGCCTGTCTCGGCACTTCTGACTCCACAGAGCCTTTCCTACATCTGGGCTGCCTGCCTTGGCAAAGTGCAGGCGTGGGGTGAGGCCATGGCTTTGTCTTTCCAGGAAAAAGTGAGCCCCTGGCCGAGGCAGCAGGCCCAGGCAGAGCCTTGAGCTTGAAGCCCAGTAGGTCTGTGGCCCTCAGGGCCAGAGCAATGCTTTCAAGGCAGGGAAGCGGCCTGCAAGCTGAGTGGGAGTGGGGGAGGGGAGGGAGACAGCTGAAGCCGAGGCCAGAAGGGCGGCGATGGAAGAGCTGCAGCTGGGTCAGAGCCTGGAGGGAGGGCGGGGCCTTCACTGAGGACCCCCCCGCCCCCCGAGGCCAGCCCTAGGCCCTGGCGGTCGCGCATGCGCCCTTGGCCTGTGCGGTGTGTGGGGGCTTGAACCCAAGCCCGCAGGGCTCCCGGAGCGGCCAGAGAAAGAAGGGCCCATGGAGAGGTAGGCGAGGTGGGCAGGGGGGCGCCACCTTACTCTCCTCAGCTCCCTGAGGGAGAGAGAGAGAGACAGAGACAGAGAGAGAGAGATCCCTGACCTCTGAGTCTCTGCCTCCACCGCTGGCTGGTGCCAACTCACGCGCCATCCCACTTCCAGCCATCACCCCCACGCCTGCCCCGGGGCCAGCCCCACCACAGAGAGGCCGGTTGGTTCCTGCTCACCTCTGTGCCGTCCCTTCCCGACCTGACCCCAGTGCAGGGGATAAGCTTCAGACAAGTCTTTCCATGTCCCTCTGCATGACAATAGACTTCCTCCCCTCTCCCATTCCACAGGCCCACCCACCCGGGACATCCACCTTTGTCATTAGCTCAGGAGAGGATGCAAGATGAGAATCTCTGCTATTGTGTGGGGAGACTCAGTTTCCCGGGTTTCCCCCATGGACACATGTTCTTCAGCTAGGTCTGATTTTCTCCAGACAAGCTGTCTTGGGAAGGATTTGGCCAGCCCTAAGAACCTGAAGGGAAAGGGCGGAGGGGGGTTCTCTCTCTGCCCCCGACAGCCCCGAGCTGGGTCGGTCCCTCAGACCTGGCCAGGGGCAGCCCATCCCCCGGCGCCCTTCCCCGGGGCATCCAAGGGCAGGCTCGGCGCCAGCCCCACCCCGCTCGCCACTGCCCGACCATCGTCCTCCCTCGGGGGGCCTGGGCAGGACAGGGACCCGGCTGTGGGAGGCCTCCAGATCTCAGGCCTGGCACACCGTTTACCAGGCTGCTTCCTCCTCTGACGGGGGCCCAGCACACGCCCCAGGAGACTTGGCAGCCGCCCCCAGGGCTCTATCCTCTGGAACTCGTCCCCTTGGAAGGGGCCTGGCCCAGGTGCCAGGTTCGGCTGGTCGGCCAGCCTCCTTTGGAGAAAGCAGGCAAGCCGAGCCAGGCTTGCAGTGGCCCTGGCGTGACACCTGCCACCTCAGGCAGAGGGCCTCCCGCGGGCCCTCCATGGCGGGTTTCTCCCCGGAGCCGTGGCCTGGGCACTAGGAAGGCCGGGCCTCCCCGACTCCCGGGAGGAGGGGCTAGCCCACTTGCGCCCTGGCCCCCAAACCCTCTGGTGCCATCTGCCTGTCTCGGCACTTCTGACTCCACAGAGCCTTTCCTACATCTGGGCTGCCTGCCGTGGCAAAGTGCAGGCGTGGGGTGAGGCCATGGCTTTGTCTTTCCAGGAAAAAATGAGCCCCTGGCCGAAGCAGCAGGCCCAGGCAGAGCCTTGAGCTTGAAGCCCAGTAGGTCTGTGGCCCTCAGGGCCAGAGCAATGCTTTCAAGGCAGGGAAGCGGCCTGCAAGCTGAGTGGGAGTGGGGGAGGGGAGGGAGACAGCTGAAGCCGAGTCCAGAAGGGCGGCGATGGAAGAGCTGCAGCTGGGTCAGAGCCTGGAGGGAGGGCGGGGCCTTCACTGAGGACCCCCCCCGCCCCCCGAGGACAGCCCTAGGCCCCGGCGGTCGCGCATGCTCCCTTGGCCTGTGCGGTGTGTGGGGGGTTGAACCCAAGCCCGCAGGGCTCCCGGAGCAGCCAGAGAAAGAAGGGCCCATGGAGAGGTAGGCGAGGTGGGCAGGGGGCGCCACCTTACTCTCCTCAGCTCCCTGAGGGAGAGAGAGAGAGACAGAGACAGAGAGAGAGATCCCTGACCTCTGAGTCTCTGCCTCCACCGCTGGCTGGTGCCAACTCACGCGCCATCCCACTTCCAGCCATCACCCCCACGCCTGCCCCGGGGCCTGCCCCACCACAGAGAGGCCGGTTGGTTCCTGCTCACCTCTGTGCCGTCCCTTCCCGACCTGACCCCAGTGCAGGGGATAAGCTTCAGACAAGTCTTTCCATGTCCCTCTGCATGACAATAGACTTCCTCCCCTCTCCCATTCCACAGGCCCACCCACCCGGGACATCCACCTTTGTCATTAGCTCAGGAGAGGATGCAAGATGAGAATCTCTGCTATTGTGTGGGGAGACTCAGTTTCCCGGGTTTCCCCCATGGACACATGTTCTTCAGCTGGGTCTGATTTTCTCCAGACAAGCTGTCTTGGGAAGGATTTGGCCAGCCCTAAGAACCTGAAGGGAAAGGGCGGAGGGGGGGTTCTCTCTCTGCCCCCGACAGCCCCGAGCTGGGTCGGTCCCTCAGACCTGGCCAGGGGCAGCCCATCCCCCGGCGCCCTTCCCCGGGGCATCCAAGGGCAGGCTCGGCGCCAGCCCCACCCCGCTCGCCACTGCCCGACCATCGTCCTCCCTCGGGGGGCCTGGGCAGGACAGGGACCCGGCTGTGGGAGGCCTCCAGATCTCAGGCCTGGCACACCGTTTACCAGGCTGCTTCCTCCTCTGACGGGGGCCCAGCACACGCCCCAGGAGACTTGGCAGCCGCCCCCAGGGCTCTATCCTCTGGAACTCGTCCCCTTGGAAGGGGCCTGGCCCAGGTGCCAGGTTCGGCTGGTCGGCCAGCCTCCTTTGGAGAAAGCAGGCAAGCCGAGCCAGGCTTGCAGTGGCCCTGGCGTGACACCTGCCACCTCAGGCAGAGGGCCTCCCGCGGGCCCTCCATGGCGGGTTTCTCCCCGGAGCCGTGGCCTGGGCACTAGGAAGGCCGGGCCTCCCCGACTCCCGGGAGGAGGGGCTAGCCCACTTGCGCCCTGGCCCCCAAACCCTCTGGTGCCATCTGCCTGTCTCGGCACTTCTGACTCCACAGAGCCTTTCCTACATCTGGGCTGCCTGCCGTGGCAAAGTGCAGGCGTGGGGTGAGGCCATGGCTTTGTCTTTCCAGGAAAAAATGAGCCCCTGGCCGAAGCAGCAGGCCCAGGCAGAGCCTTGAGCTTGAAGCCCAGTAGGTCTGTGGCCCTCAGGGCCAGAGCAATGCTTTCAAGGCAGGGAAGCGGCCTGCAAGCTGAGTGGGAGTGGGGGAGGGGAGGGAGACAGCTGAAGCCGAGGCCAGAAGGGCGGCGATGGAAGAGCTGCAGCTGGGTCAGAGCCTGGAGGGAGGGCGGGGCCTTCACTGAGGACCCCCCCGCCCCCCGAGGCCAGCCCTAGGCCCCGGCGGTCGCGCATGCGCCCTTGGCCTGTGCGGTGTGTGGGGGCTTGAACCCAAGCCCGCAGGGCTCCCGGAGCGGCCAGAGAAAGAAGGGCCCATGGAGAGGTAGGCGAGGTGGGCAGGGGGCGCCACCTTACTCTCCTCAGCTCCCTGAGGGAGAGAGAGAGAGACAGAGACAGAGAGGGAGAGATCCCTGACCTCTGAGTCTCTGCCTCCACCGCTGGCTGGTGCCAACTCACGCGCCATCCCACTTCCAGCCATCACCCCCACGCCTGCCCTGGGGCCAGCCCCACCACAGGGAGGCCGGTTGGTTCCTGCTCACCTCTGTGCCTTCCCTTCCCGACCTGACCCCAGTGCAGGGGATAAGCTTCAGACAAGTCTTTCCATGTCCCTCTGCATGACAATAGACTTCCTCCCCTCTCCCATTCCACAGGCCCGCCCACCCGGGACATCCACCTTTGTCATTAGCTCAGGAGAGGATGCAAGATGAGAATCTCTGCTATTGTGTGGGGAGACTCAGTTTCCCGGGTTTCCCCCATGGACACATGTTCTTCAGCTGGGTCTGATTTCTCCAGACAAGCTGTCTTGGGAAGGATTTGGCCAGCCCTAAGAACCTGAAGGGAAAGGGCGGAGGGGGGTTCTCTCTCTGCCCCCGACAGCCCCGAGCTGGGTCGGTCCCTCAGACCTGGCCAGGGGCAGCCCATCCCCCGGCGCCCTTCCCCGGGGCATCCAAGGGCAGGCTCGGCGCCAGCCCCACCCCGCTCGCCACTGCCCGACCATCGTCCTCCCTCGGGGGGCCTGGGCAGGACAGGGACCCGGCTGTGGGAGGCCTCCAGATCTCAGGCCTGGCACACCGTTTACCAGGCTGCTTCCTCCTCTGATGGGGGCCCAGCACACGCCCCAGGAGACTTTGCAGCCGCCCCCAGGGCTCTATCCTCTGGAACTCGTCCCCTTGGAAGGGGCCTGGCCCAGGTGCCAGGTTCGGCTGGTCGGCCAGCCTCCTTTGGAGAAAGCTGGCAAACCGAGCCAGGCTTGCAGTGGCCCTGGCGTGACACCTGCCACCTCAGGCAGAGGGCCTCCCGCGTGCCCTCCATGGCGGGTTTCTCCCCGGAGCCGTGGCCTGGGCACTAGGAAGGCCGGGCCTCCCCGACTCCCGGGAGGAGGGGCTAGCCCACTTGCGCCCTGGCCCCCAAACCCTCTGGTGCCATCTGCCTGTCTCGGCACTTCTGACTCCACAGAGCCTTTCCTACATCTGGGCTGCCTGCCGTGGCAAAGTGCAGGCGTGGGGTGAGGCCATGGCTTTGTCTTTCCAGGAAAAAGTGAGCCCCTGGCCGAGGCAGCAGGCCCAGGCAGAGCCTTGAGCTTGAAGCCCAGTAGGTCTGTGGCCCTCAGGGCCAGAGCAATGCTTTCAAGGCAGGGAAGCGGCCTGCAAGCTGAGTGGGAGTGGGGGAGGGGAGGGAGACAGCTGAAGCCGAGGCCAGAAGGGCGGCGATGGAAGAGCTGCAGCTGGGTCAGAGCCTGGAGGGAGGGCGGGGCCTTCACTGAGGACCCCCCCGCCCCCCGAGGCCAGCCCTAGGCCCTGGCGGTCGCGCATGCGCCCTTGGCCTGTGCGGTGTGTGGGGGCTTGAACCCAAGCCCGCAGGGCTCCCGGAGCGGCCAGAGAAAGAAGGGCCCATGGAGAGGTAGGCGAGGTGGGCAGGGGGCGCCACCTTACTCTCCTCAGCTCCCTGAGGGAGAGAGAGAGAGACAGAGACAGAGAGAGAGAGATCCCTGACCTCTGAGTCTCTGCCTCCACCGCTGGCTGGTGCCAACTCACGCGCCATCCCACTTCCAGCCATCACCCCCACGCCTGCCCCGGGGCCAGCCCCACCACAGAGAGGCCGGTTGGTTCCTGCTCACCTCTGTGCCGTCCCTTCCCGACCTGACCCCAGTGCAGGGGATAAGCTTCAGACAAGTCTTTCCATGTCCCTCTGCATGACAATAGACTTCCTCCCCTCTCCCATTCCACAGGCCCACCCACCCGGGACATCCACCTTTGTCATTAGCTCAGGAGAGGATGCAAGATGAGAATCTCTGCTATTGTGTGGGGAGACTCAGTTTCCCGGGTTTCCCCCATGGACACATGTTCTTCAGCTAGGTCTGATTTTCTCCAGACAAGCTGTCTTGGGAAGGATTTGGCCAGCCCTAAGAACCTGAAGGGAAAGGGCGGAGGGGGGTTCTCTCTCTGCCCCCGACAGCCCCGAGCTGGGTCGGTCCCTCAGACCTGGCCAGGGGCAGCCCATCCCCCGGCGCCCTTCCCCGGGGCATCCAAGGGCAGGCTCGGCGCCAGCCCCACCCCGCTCGCCACTGCCCGACCATCGTCCTCCCTCGGGGGGCCTGGGCAGGACAGGGACCCGGCTGTGGGAGGCCTCCAGATCTCAGGCCTGGCACACCGTTTACCAGGCTGCTTCCTCCTCTGACGGGGGCCCAGCACACGCCCCAGGAGACTTGGCAGCCGCCCCCAGGGCTCTATCCTCTGGAACTCGTCCCCTTGGAAGGGGCCTGGCCCAGGTGCCAGGTTCGGCTGGTCGGCCAGCCTCCTTTGGAGAAAGCAGGCAAGCCGAGCCAGGCTTGCAGTGGCCCTGGCGTGACACCTGCCACCTCAGGCAGAGGGCCTCCCGCGGGCCCTCCATGGCGGGTTTCTCCCCGGAGCCGTGGCCTGGGCACTAGGAAGGCCGGGCCTCCCCGACTCCCGGGAGGAGGGGCTAGCCCACTTGCGCCCTGGCCCCCAAACCCTCTGGTGCCATCTGCCTGTCTCGGCACTTCTGACTCCACAGAGCCTTTCCTACATCTGGGCTGCCTGCCGTGGCAAAGTGCAGGCGTGGGGTGAGGCCATGGCTTTGTCTTTCCAGGAAAAAATGAGCCCCTGGCCGAAGCAGCAGGCCCAGGCAGAGCCTTGAGCTTGAAGCCCAGTAGGTCTGTGGCCCTCAGGGCCAGAGCAATGCTTTCAAGGCAGGGAAGCGGCCTGCAAGCTGAGTGGGAGTGGGGGAGGCGAGGGAGACAGCTGAAGCCGAGGCTAGAAGGGCGGCGATGGAAGAGCTGCAGCTGGGACAGAGCCTGGAGGGAGGGCGGGGCCTTCACTGAGGACCCCCCCGCCCCCCGAGGCCAGCCCTAGGCCCTGGCGGTCGCGCATGCGCCCTTGGCCTGTGCGGTGTGTGGGGGCTTGAACCCAAGCCCGCAGGGCTCCCGGAGCGGCCAGAGAAAGAAGGGCCCATGGAGAGGTAGGCGAGGTGGACAGGGGGCGCCACTTTACTCTCCTCAGCTCCCTGAGGGAGAGAGAGAGAGACAGAGACAGAGAGAGAGAGATCCCTGACCTCTGAGTCTCTGCCTCCACCGCTGGTTGGTGCCAACTCACGCGCCATCCCACTTCCAGCCATCACCCCCACGCCTGCCCCGGGGCCAGCCCCACCACAGGGAGGCCGGTTGGTTCCTGCTCACCTCTGTGCCGTCCCTTCCCGACCTGACCCCAGTGCAGGGGATAAGCTTCAGACAAGTCTTTCCATGTCCCTCTGCATGACAATAGACTTCCTCCCCTCTCCCATTCCACAGGCCCACCCACCCGGGACATCCACCTTTGTCATTAGCTCAGGAGAGGATGCAAGATGAGAATCTCTGCTATTGTGTGGGGAGACTCAGTTTCCCGGGTTTCCCCCATGGACACATGTTCTTCAGCTGGGTCTGATTTCTCCAGACAAGCTGTCTTGGGAAGGATTTGTCCAGCCCTACGAACCTGAAGGGAAAGGGCGGAGGGGGGTTCTCTCTCTGCCCCCGACAGCCCCGAGCTGGGTCGGTCCCTCAGACCTGGCCAGGGGCAGCCCATCCCCCGGCGCCCTTCCCCGGGGCATCCAAGGGCAGGCTCGGCGCCAGCCCCACCCCGCTCGCCACTGCCCGACCATCGTCCTCCCTCGGGGGGCCTGGGCAGGACAGGGACCCGGCTGTGGGAGGCCTCCAGATCTCAGGCCTGGCACACCGTTTACCAGGCTGCTTCCTCCTCTGACGGGGGCCCAGCACACGCCCCAGGAGACTTGGCAGCCGCCCCCAGGGCTCTATCCTCTGGAACTCGTCCCCTTGGAAGGGGCCTGGCCCAGGTGCCAGGTTCGGCTGGTCGGCCAGCCTCCTTTGGAGAAAGCTGGCAAACCGAGCCAGGCTTGCAGTGGCCCTGGCGTGACACCTGCCACCTCAGGCAGAGGGCCTCCTGCGTGCCCTCCATGGCGGGTTTCTCCCCGGAGCCGTGGCCTGGGCAATAGGAAGGCCGGGCCTCCCCGACTCCCGGGAGGAGGGGCTAGCCCACTTGCGCCCTGGCCCCCAAACCCTCTGGTGCCATCTGCCTGTCTCGGCACTTCTGACTCCACAGAGCCTTTCCTACATCTGGGCTGCCTGCCGTGGCAAAGTGCAGGCGTGGGGTGAGGCCATGGCTTTGTCTTTCCAGGAAAAAGTGAGCCCCTGGCCGAAGCAGCAGGCCCAGGCAGAGCCTTGAGCTTGAAGCCCAGTAGGTCTGTGGCCCTCAGGGCCAGAGCAATGCTTTCAAGGCAGGGAAGCGGCCTGCAAGCTGAGTGGGAGTGGGGGAGGGGAGGGAGACAGCTGAAGCCGAGTCCAGAAGGGCGGCGATGGAAGAGCTGCAGCTGGGTCAGAGCCTGGAGGGAGGGCGGGGCCTTCACTGAGGACCCCCCCGCCCCCCGAGGACAGCCCTAGGCCCCGGCGGTCGCGCATGCTCCCTTGGCCTGTGCGGTGTGTGGGGGGTTGAACCCAAGCCCGCAGGGCTCCCGGAGCAGCCAGAGAAAGAAGGGCCCATGGAGAGGTAGGCGAGGTGGGCAGGGGGCGCCACCTTACTCTCCTCAGCTCCCTGAGGGAGAGAGAGAGAGACAGAGACAGAGAGAGAGATCCCTGACCTCTGAGTCTCTGCCTCCACCGCTGGCTGGTGCCAACTCACGCGCCATCCCACTTCCAGCCATCACCCCCACGCCTGCCCCGGGGCCTGCCCCACCACAGAGAGGCCGGTTGGTTCCTGCTCACCTCTGTGCCGTCCCTTCCCGACCTGACCCCAGTGCAGGGGATAAGCTTCAGACAAGTCTTTCCATGTCCCTCTGCATGACAATAGACTTCCTCCCCTCTCCCATTCCACAGGCCCACCCACCCGGGACATCCACCTTTGTCATTAGCTCAGGAGAGGATGCAAGATGAGAATCTCTGCTATTGTGTGGGGAGACTCAGTTTCCCGGGTTTCCCCCATGGACACATGTTCTTCAGCTGGGTCTGATTTTCTCCAGACAAGCTGTCTTGGGAAGGATTTGGCCAGCCCTAAGAACCTGAAGGGAAAGGGCGGAGGGGGGTTCTCTCTCTGCCCCCGACAGCCCCGAGCTGGGTCGGTCCCTCAGACCTGGCCAGGGGCAGCCCATCCCCCGGCGCCCTTCCCCGGGGCATCCAAGGGCAGGCTCGGCGCCAGCCCCACCCCGCTCGCCACTGCCCGACCATCGTCCTCCCTCGGGGGGCCTGGGCAGGACAGGGACCCGGCTGTGGGAGGCCTCCAGATCTCAGGCCTGGCACACCGTTTACCAGGCTGCTTCCTCCTCTGACGGGGGCCCAGCACACGCCCCAGGAGACTTGGCAGCCGCCCCCAGGGCTCTATCCTCTGGAACTCGTCCCCTTGGAAGGGGCCTGGCCCAGGTGCCAGGTTCGGCTGGTCGGCCAGCCTCCTTTGGAGAAAGCAGGCAAGCCGAGCCAGGCTTGCAGTGGCCCTGGCGTGACACCTGCCACCTCAGGCAGAGGGCCTCCCGCGGGCCCTCCATGGCGGGTTTCTCCCCGGAGCCGTGGCCTGGGCACTAGGAAGGCCGGGCCTCCCCGACTCCCGGGAGGAGGGGCTAGCCCACTTGCGCCCTGGCCCCCAAACCCTCTGGTGCCATCTGCCTGTCTCGGCACTTCTGACTCCACAGAGCCTTTCCTACATCTGGGCTGCCTGCCGTGGCAAAGTGCAGGCGTGGGGTGAGGCCATGGCTTTGTCTTTCCAGGAAAAAGTGAGCCCCTGGCCGAGGCAGCAGGCCCAGGCAGAGCCTTGAGCTTGAAGCCCAGTAGGTCTGTGGCCCTCAGGGCCAGAGCAATGCTTTCAAGGCAGGGAAGCGGCCTGCAAGCTGAGTGGGAGTGGGGGAGGGGAGGGAGACAGCTGAAGCCGAGGCCAGAAGGGCGGCGATGGAAGAGCTGCAGCTGGGTCAGAGCCTGGAGGGAGGGCGGGGCCTTCACTGATGACCCCCCCCCCCCGAGGCCAGCCCTAGGCCCCGGCGGTCGCGCATGCGCCCTTGGCCTGTGCGGTGTGTGGGGGGTTGAACCCAAGCCCGCAGGGCTCCCGGAGCGGCCAGAGAAAGAAGGGCCCATGGAGAGGTAGGCGAGGTGGGCAGGGGGCGCCACCTTACTCTCCTCAGCTCCCTGAGGGAGAGAGACAGAGACAGAGACAGAGAGAGAGATCCCTGACCTCTGAGTCTCTGCCTCCACCGCTGGCTGGTGCCAACTCACGCGCCATCCCACTTCCAGCCATCACCCCCACGCCTGCCCCGGGGCCAGCCCCACCACAGAGAGGCCGGTTGGTTCCTGCTCACCTCTGTGCCGTCCCTTCCCGACCTGACCCCAGTGCAGGGGATAAGCTTCAGACAAGTCTTTCCATGTCCCTCTGCATGACAATAGACTTCCTCCCCTCTCCCTTTCCACAGGCCCACCCGGGACATCCACCTTTGTCATTAGCTCAGGAGAGGATGCAAGATGAGAATCTCTGCTATTGTGTGGGGAGACTCATTTTCCCGGGTTTCCCCCATGGACACATGTTCTTCAGCTGGGTCTGATTTTCTCCAGACAAGCTGTCTTGGGAAGGATTTGGCCAGCCCTAAGAACCTGAAGGGAAAGGGCGGAGGGGGGTTCTCTCTCTGCCCCCGACAGCCCCGAGCTGGGTCGGTCCCTCAGACCCGGCCAGGGGCAGCCCATCCCCCGGCGCCCTTCCCCGGGGCATCCAAGGGCAGGCTCGGCGCCAGCCCCACCCCGCTCGCCACTGCCCGACCATCGTCCTCCCTCGGGGGGCCTGGGCAGGACAGGGACCCGGCTGTGGGAGGCCTCCAGATCTCAGGCCTGGCACACCGTTTACCAGGCTGCTTCCTCCGCTGACGGGGGCCCAGCACACGCCCCAGGAGACTTGGCAGCCGCCCCCAGGGCTCTAGCCTCTGGAACTCGTCCCCTTGGAAGGGGCCTGGCCCAGGTGCCAGGTTCGGCTGGTCGGCCAGCCTCCTTTGGAGAAAGCAGGCAAGCCGAGCCAGGCTTGCAGTGGCCCTGGCGTGACACCTGCCACCTCAGGCAGAGGGCCTCCCGCGTGCCCTCCATGGCGGGTTTCTCCCCGGAGCCGTGGCCTGGGCACTAGGAAGGCCGGGCCTCCCCGACTCCCGGGAGGAGGGGCTAGCCCACTTGCGCCCTGGCCCCCAAAGCCTGCGGTGCCATCTGCCTGTCTCGGCACTTCTGACTCCACAGAGCCTTTCCTACACCTGGGCTGCCTGCCGTGGCAAAGTGCAGGCGTGGGGTGAGGCCATGGCTTTGTCTTTCCAGGAAAAAATGAGCCCCTGGCCGAAGCAGCAGGCCCAGGCAGAGCCTTGAGCTTGAAGCCCAGTAGGTCTGTGGCCCTCAGGGCCAGAGCAATGCTTTCAAGGCAGGGAAGCGGCCTGCAAGCTGAGTGGGAGTGGGGTAGGGGAGGGAGACAGCTGAAGCCGAGTCCAGAAGGGCGGCGATGGAAGAGCTGCAGCTGGGTCAGAGCCTGGAGGGAGGGCGGGGCCTTCACTGAGGACCCCCCCCCCCCCCCCCGAGGCCAGCCCTAGGCCCCGGCGGTCGCGCATGCGCCCTTGGCCTGTGCGGTGTGTGGGGGGTTGAACCCAAGCCCGCAGGGCTCCCGGAGCGGCCAGAGAAAGAAGGGCCCATGGAGAGGTAGGCGAGGTGGGCAGGGGGCGCCACCTTACTCTCCTCAGCTCCCTGAGGGAGAGAGACAGAGACAGAGACAGAGAGAGAGATCCCTGACCTCTGAGTCTCTGCCTCCACCGCTGGCTGGTGCCAACTCACGCGCCATCCCACTTCCAGCCATCACCCCCACGCCTGCCCCGGGGCCAGCCCCACCACAGAGAGGCCGGTTGGTTCCTGCTCACCTCTGTGCCGTCCCTTCCCGACCTGACCCCAGTGCAGGGGATAAGCTTCAGACAAGTCTTTCCATGTCCCTCTGCATGACAATAGACTTCCTCCCCTCTCCCTTTCCACAGGCCCACCCGGGACATCCACCTTTGTCATTAGCTCAGGAGAGGATGCAAGATGAGAATCTCTGCTATTGTGTGGGGAGACTCAGTTTCCCGGGTTTCCCCCATGGACACATGTTCTTCAGCTGGGTCTGATTTTCTCCAGACAAGCTGTCTTGGGAAGGATTTGGCCAGCCCTAAGAACCTGAAGGGAAAGGGCGGAGGGGGGTTCTCTCTCTGCCCCCGACAGCCCCGAGCTGGGTCGGTCCCTCAGACCCGGCCAGGGGCAGCCCATCCCCCGGCGCCCTTCCCCGGGGCATCCAAGGGCAGGCTCGGCGCCAGCCCCACCCCGCTCGCCACTGCCCGACCATCGTCCTCCCTCGGGGGGCCTGGGCAGGACAGGGACCCGGCTGTGGGAGGCCTCCAGATCTCAGGCCTGGCACACCGTTTACCAGGCGGCTTCCTCCTCTGACGGGGGCCCAGCACACGCCCCAGGAGACTTGGCAGCCGCCCCCAGGGCTCTAGCCTCTGGAACTCGTCCCCTTGGAAGGGGCCTGGCCCAGGTGCCAGGTTCGGCTGGTCGGCCAGCCTCCTTTGGAGAAAGCAGGCAAGCCGAGCCAGGCTTGCAGTGGCCCTGGCGTGACACCTGCCACCTCAGGCAGAGGGCCTCCCGCGTGCCCTCCATGGCGGGTTTCTCCCCGGAGCCGTGGCCTGGGCACTAGGAAGGCCGGGCCTCCCCGACTCCCGGGAGGAGGGGCTAGCCCACTTGCGCCCTGGCCCCCAAAGCCTGCGGTGCCATCTGCCTGTCTCGGCACTTCTGACTCCACAGAGCCTTTCCTACACCTGGGCTGCCTGCCGTGGCAAAGTGCAGGCGTGGGGTGAGGCCATGGCTTTGTCTTTCCAGGAAAAAATGAGCCCCTGGCCGAAGCAGCAGGCCCAGGCAGAGCCTTGAGCTTGAAGCCCAGTAGGTCTGTGGCCCTCAGGGCCAGAGCAATGCTTTCAAGGCAGGGAAGCGGCCTGCAAGCTGAGTGGGAGTGGGGGAGGGGAGGGAGACAGCTGAAGCCGAGTCCAGAAGGGCGGCGATGGAAGAGCTGCAGCTGGGTCAGAGCCTGGAGGGAGGGCGGGGCCTTCACTGAGGACCCCCCCCCCCCCCAGGCCAGCCCTAGGCCCCGGCGGTCGCGCATGCGCCCTTGGCCTGTGCGGTGTGTGGGGGGTTGAACCCAAGCCCGCAGGGCTCCCGGAGCGGCCAGAGAAAGAAGGGCCCATGGAGAGGTAGGCGAGGTGGGCAGGGGGCGCCACCTTACTCTCCTCAGCTCCCTGAGGGAGAGAGACAGAGACAGAGACAGAGAGAGAGATCCCTGACCTCTGAGTCTCTGCCTCCACCGCTGGCTGGTGCCAACTCACGCGCCATCCCACTTCCAGCCATCACCCCCACGCCTGCCCCGGGGCCAGCCCCACCACAGAGAGGCCGGTTGGTTCCTGCTCACCTCTGTGCCGTCCCTTCCCGACCTGACCCCAGTGCAGGGGATAAGCTTCAGACAAGTCTTTCCATGTCCCTCTGCATGACAATAGACTTCCTCCCCTCTCCCTTTCCACAGGCCCACCCGGGACATCCACCTTTGTCATTAGCTCAGGAGAGGATGCAAGATGAGAATCTCTGCTATTGTGTGGGGAGACTCATTTTCCCGGGTTTCCCCCATGGACACATGTTCTTCAGCTGGGTCTGATTTTCTCCAGACAAGCTGTCTTGGGAAGGATTTGGCCAGCCCTAAGAACCTGAAGGGAAAGGGCGGAGGGGGGTTCTCTCTCTGCCCCCGACAGCCCCGAGCTGGGTCGGTCCCTCAGACCCGGCCAGGGGCAGCCCATCCCCCGGCGCCCTTCCCCGGGGCATCCAAGGGCAGGCTCGGCGCCAGCCCCACCCCGCTCGCCACTGCCCGACCATCGTCCTCCCTCGGGGGGCCTGGGCAGGACAGGGACCCGGCTGTGGGAGGCCTCCAGATCTCAGGCCTGGCACACCGTTTACCAGGCTGCTTCCTCCTCTGACGGGGGCCCAGCACACGCCCCAGGAGACTTGGCAGCCGCCCCCAGGGCTCTAGCCTCTGGAACTCGTCCCCTTGGAAGGGGCCTGGCCCAGGTGCCAGGTTCGGCTGGTCGGCCAGCCTCCTTTGGAGAAAGCAGGCAAGCCGAGCCAGGCTTGCAGTGGCCCTGGCGTGACACCTGCCACCTCAGGCAGAGGGCCTCCCGCGTGCCCTCCATGGCGGGTTTCTCCCCGGAGCCGTGGCCTGGGCACTAGGAAGGCCGGGCCTCCCCGACTCCCGGGAGGAGGGGCTAGCCCACTTGCGCCCTGGCCCCCAAAGCCTGCGGTGCCATCTGCCTGTCTCGGCACTTCTGACTCCACAGAGCCTTTCCTACACCTGGGCTGCCTGCCGTGGCAAAGTGCAGGCGTGGGGTGAGGCCATGGCTTTGTCTTTCCAGGAAAAAATGAGCCCCTGGCCGAAGCAGCAGGCCCAGGCAGAGCCTTGAGCTTGAAGCCCAGTAGGTCTGTGGCCCTCAGGGCCAGAGCAATGCTTTCAAGGCAGGGAAGCGGCCTGCAAGCTGAGTGGGAGTGGGGTAGGGGAGGGAGACAGCTGAAGCCGAGTCCAGAAGGGCGGCGATGGAAGAGCTGCAGCTGGGTCAGAGCCTGGAGGGAGGGCGGGGCCTTCACTGAGGACCCCCCCCCCCCCCCGAGGCCAGCCCTAGGCCCCGGCGGTCGCGCATGCGCCCTTGGCCTGTGCGGTGTGTGGGGGGTTGAACCCAAGCCCGCAGGGCTCCCGGAGCGGCCAGAGAAAGAAGGGCCCATGGAGAGGTAGGCGAGGTGGGCAGGGGGCACCACCTTACTCTCCTCAGCTCCCTGAGGGAGAGAGACAGAGACAGAGACAGAGAGAGAGATCCCTGACCTCTGAGTCTCTGCCTCCACCGCTGGCTGGTGCCAACTCACGCGCCATCCCACTTCCAGCCATCACCCCCACGCCTGCCCCGGGGCCAGCCCCACCACAGAGAGGCCGGTTGGTTCCTGCTCACCTCTGTGCCGTCCCTTCCCGACCTGACCCCAGTGCAGGGGATAAGCTTCAGACAAGTCTTTCCATGTCCCTCTGCATGACAATAGACTTCCTCCCCTCTCCCTTTCCACAGGCCCACCCGGGACATCCACCTTTGTCATTAGCTCAGGAGAGGATGCAAGATGAGAATCTCTGCTATTGTGTGGGGAGACTCAGTTTCCCGGGTTTCCCCCATGGACACATGTTCTTCAGCTGGGTCTGATTTTCTCCAGACAAGCTGTCTTGGGAAGGATTTGGCCAGCCCTAAGAACCTGAAGGGAAAGGGCGGAGGGGGGTTCTCTCTCTGCCCCCGACAGCCCCGAGCTGGGTCGGTCCCTCAGACCCGGCCAGGGGCAGCCCATCCCCCGGCGCCCTTCCCCGGGGCATCCAAGGGCAGGCTCGGCGCCAGCCCCACCCCGCTCGCCACTGCCCGACCATCGTCCTCCCTCGGGGGGCCTGGGCAGGACAGGGACCCGGCTGTGGGAGGCCTCCAGATCTCAGGCCTGGCACACCGTTTACCAGGCTGCTTCCTCCTCTGACGGGGGCCCAGCACACGCCCCAGGAGACTTGGCAGCCGCCCCCAGGGCTCTAGCCTCTGGAACTCGTCCCCTTGGAAGGGGCCTGGCCCAGGTGCCAGGTTCGGCTGGTCGGCCAGCCTCCTTTGGAGAAAGCAGGCAAGCCGAGCCAGGCTTGCAGTGGCCCTGGCGTGACACCTGCCACCTCAGGCAGAGGGCCTCCCGCGTGCCCTCCATGGCGGGTTTCTCCCCGGAGCCGTGGCCTGGGCACTAGGAAGGCCGGGCCTCCCCGACTCCCGGGAGGAGGGGCTAGCCCACTTGCGCCCTGGCCCCCAAAGCCTGCGGTGCCATCTGCCTGTCTCGGCACTTCTGACTCCACAGAGCCTTTCCTACACCTGGGCTGCCTGCCGTGGCAAAGTGCAGGCGTGGGGTGAGGCCATGGCTTTGTCTTTCCAGGAAAAAATGAGCCCCTGGCCGAAGCAGCAGGCCCAGGCAGAGCCTTGAGCTTGAAGCCCAGTAGGTCTGTGGCCCTCAGGGCCAGAGCAATGCTTTCAAGGCAGGGAAGCGGCCTGCAAGCTGAGTGGGAGTGGGGGAGGGGAGGGAGACAGCTGAAGCCGAGTCCAGAAGGGCGGCGATGGAAGAGCTGCAGCTGGGTCAGAGCCTGGAGGGAGGGCGGGGCCTTCACTGAGGACCCCCCCCCCCCCCGAGGCCAGCCCTAGGCCCCGGCGGTCGCGCATGCGCCCTTGGCCTGTGCGGTGTGTGGGGGGTTGAACCCAAGCCCGCAGGGCTCCCGGAGCGGCCAGAGAAAGAAGGGCCCATGGAGAGGTAGGCGAGGTGGGCAGGGGGCGCCACCTTACTCTCCTCAGCTCCCTGAGGGAGAGAGACAGAGACAGAGACAGAGAGAGAGATCCCTGACCTCTGAGTCTCTGCCTCCACCGCTGGCTGGTGCCAACTCACGCGCCATCCCACTTCCAGCCATCACCCCCACGCCTGCCCCGGGGCCAGCCCCACCACAGAGAGGCCGGTTGGTTCCTGCTCACCTCTGTGCCGTCCCTTCCCGACCTGACCCCAGTGCAGGGGATAAGCTTCAGACAAGTCTTTCCATGTCCCTCTGCATGACAATAGACTTCCTCCCCTCTCCCTTTCCACAGGCCCACCCGGGACATCCACCTTTGTCATTAGCTCAGGAGAGGATGCAAGATGAGAATCTCTGCTATTGTGTGGGGAGACTCATTTTCCCGGGTTTCCCCCATGGACACATGTTCTTCAGCTGGGTCTGATTTTCTCCAGACAAGCTGTCTTGGGAAGGATTTGGCCAGCCCTAAGAACCTGAAGGGAAAGGGCGGAGGGGGGTTCTCTCTCTGCCCCCGACAGCCCCGAGCTGGGTCGGTCCCTCAGACCCGGCCAGGGGCAGCCCATCCCCCGGCGCCCTTCCCCGGGGCATCCAAGGGCAGGCTCGGCGCCAGCCCCACCCCGCTCGCCACTGCCCGACCATCGTCCTCCCTCGGGGGGCCTGGGCAGGACAGGGACCCGGCTGTGGGAGGCCTCCAGATCTCAGGCCTGGCACACCGTTTACCAGGCTGCTTCCTCCTCTGACGGGGGCCCAGCACACGCCCCAGGAGACTTGGCAGCCGCCCCCAGGGCTCTAGCCTCTGGAACTCGTCCCCTTGGAAGGGGCCTGGCCCAGGTGCCAGGTTCGGCTGGTCGGCCAGCCTCCTTTGGAGAAAGCAGGCAAGCCGAGCCAGGCTTGCAGTGGCCCTGGCGTGACACCTGCCACCTCAGGCAGAGGGCCTCCCGCGTGCCCTCCATGGCGGGTTTCTCCCCGGAGCCGTGGCCTGGGCACTAGGAAGGCCGGGCCTCCCCGACTCCCGGGAGGAGGGGCTAGCCCACTTGCGCCCTGGCCCCCAAAGCCTGCGGTGCCATCTGCCTGTCTCGGCAGTTCTGACTCCACAGAGCCTTTCCTACACCTGGGCTGCCTGCCGTGGCAAAGTGCAGGCGTGGGGTGAGGCCATGGCTTTGTCTTTCCAGGAAAAAATGAGCCCCTGGCCGAAGCAGCAGGCCCAGGCAGAGCCTTGAGCTTGAAGCCCAGTAGGTCTGTGGCCCTCAGGGCCAGAGCAATGCTTTCAAGGCAGGGAAGCGGCCTGCAAGCTGAGTGGGAGTGGGGGAGGGGAGGGAGACAGCTGAAGCCGAGTCCAGAAGGGCGGCGATGGAAGAGCTGCAGCTGGGTCAGAGCCTGGAGGGAGGGCGGGGCCTTCACTGAGGACCCCCCCCCCCCCGAGGCCAGCCCTAGGCCCCGGCGGTCGCGCATGCGCCCTTGGCCTGTGCGGTGTGTGGGGGGTTGAACCCAAGCCCGCAGGGCTCCCGGAGCGGCCAGAGAAAGAAGGGCCCATGGAGAGGTAGGCGAGGTGGGCAGGGGGCGCCACCTTACTCTCCTCAGCTCCCTGAGGGAGAGAGACAGAGACAGAGACAGAGAGAGAGATCCCTGACCTCTGAGTCTCTGCCTCCACCGCTGGCTGGTGCCAACTCACGCGCCATCCCACTTCCAGCCATCACCCCCACGCCTGCCCCGGGGCCAGCCCCACCACAGAGAGGCCGGTTGGTTCCTGCTCACCTCTGTGCCGTCCCTTCCCGACCTGACCCCAGTGCAGGGGATAAGCTTCAGACAAGTCTTTCCATGTCCCTCTGCATGACAATAGACTTCCTCCCCTCTCCCTTTCCACAGGCCCACCCGGGACATCCACCTTTGTTATTAGCTCAGGAGAGGATGCAAGATGAGAATCTCTGCTATTGTGTGGGGAGACTCATTTTCCCGGGTTTCCCCCATGGACACATGTTCTTCAGCTGGGTCTGATTTTCTCCAGACAAGCTGTCTTGGGAAGGATTTGGCCAGCCCTAAGAACCTGAAGGGAAAGGGCGGAGGGGGGTTCTCTCTCTGCCCCCGACAGCCCCGAGCTGGGTCGGTCCCTCAGACCCGGCCAGGGGCAGCCCATCCCCCGGCGCCCTTCCCCGGGGCATCCAAGGGCAGGCTCGGCGCCAGCCCCACCCCGCTCGCCACTGCCCGACCATCGTCCTCCCTCGGGGGGCCTGGGCAGGACAGGGACCCGGCTGTGGGAGGCCTCCAGATCTCAGGCCTGGCACACCGTTTACCAGGCTGCTTCCTCCTCTGACGGGGGCCCAGCACACGCCCCAGGAGACTTGGCAGCCGCCCCCAGGGCTCTAGCCTCTGGAACTCGTCCCCTTGGAAGGGGCCTGGCCCAGGTGCCAGGTTCGGCTGGTCGGCCAGCCTCCTTTGGAGAAAGCAGGCAAGCCGAGCCAGGCTTGCAGTGGCCCTGGCGTGACACCTGCCACCTCAGGCAGAGGGCCTCCCGCGTGCCCTCCATGGCGGGTTTCTCCCCGGAGCCGTGGCCTGGGCACTAGGAAGGCCGGGCCTCCCCGACTCCCGGGAGGAGGGGCTAGCCCACTTGCGCCCTGGCCCCCAAAGCCTGCGGTGCCATCTGCCTGTCTCGGCACTTCTGACTCCACAGAGCCTTTCCTACACCTGGGCTGCCTGCCGTGGCAAAGTGCAGGCGTGGGGTGAGGCCATGGCTTTGTCTTTCCAGGAAAAAATGAGCCCCTGGCCGAAGCAGCAGGCCCAGGCAGAGCCTTGAGCTTGAAGCCCAGTAGGTCTGTGGCCCTCAGGGCCAGAGCAATGCTTTCAAGACAGGGAAGCGGCCTGCAAGCTGAGTGGGAGTGGGGGAGGGGAGGGAGACAGCTGAAGCCGAGTCCAGAAGGGCGGCGATGGAAGAGCTGCAGCTGGGTCAGAGCCTGGAGGGAGGGCGGGGCCTTCACTGAGGACCCCCCCCCCCCGAGGCCAGCCCTAGGCCCCGGCGGTCGCGCATGCGCCCTTGGCCTGTGCGGTGTGTGGGGGGTTGAACCCAAGCCCGCAGGGCTCCCGGAGCGGCCAGAGAAAGAAGGGCCCATGGAGAGGTAGGCGAGGTGGGCAGGGGGCGCCACCTTACTCTCCTCAGCTCCCTGAGGGAGAGAGACAGAGACAGAGACAGAGAGAGAGATCCCTGACCTCTGAGTCTCTGCCTCCACCGCTGGCTGGTGCCAACTCACGCGCCATCCCACTTCCAGCCATCACCCCCACGCCTGCCCCGGGGCCAGCCCCACCACAGAGAGGCCGGTTGGTTCCTGCTCACCTCTGTGCCGTCCCTTCCCGACCTGACCCCAGTGCAGGGGATAAGCTTCAGACAAGTCTTTCCATGTCCCTCTGCATGACAATAGACTTCCTCCCCTCTCCCTTTCCACAGGCCCACCCGGGACATCCACCTTTGTCATTAGCTCAGGAGAGGATGCAAGATGAGAATCTCTGCTATTGTGTGGGGAGACTCATTTTCCCGGGTTTCCCCCATGGACACATGTTCTTCAGCTGGGTCTGATTTTCTCCAGACAAGCTGTCTTGGGAAGGATTTGGCCAGCCCTAAGAACCTGAAGGGAAAGGGCGGAGGGGGGTTCTCTCTCTGCCCCCGACAGCCCCGAGCTGGGTCGGTCCCTCAGACCCGGCCAGGGGCAGCCCATCCCCCGGCGCCCTTCCCCGGGGCATCCAAGGGCAGGCTCGGCGCCAGCCCCACCCCGCTCGCCACTGCCCGACCATCGTCCTCCCTCGGGGGGCCTGGGCAGGACAGGGACCCGGCTGTGGGAGGCCTCCAGATCTCAGGCCTGGCACACCGTTTACCAGGCTGCTTCCTCCTCTGACGGGGGCCCAGCACACGCCCCAGGAGACTTGGCAGCCGCCCCCAGGGCTCTAGCCTCTGGAACTCGTCCCCTTGGAAGGGGCCTGGCCCAGGTGCCAGGTTCGGCTGGTCGGCCAGCCTCCTTTGGAGAAAGCAGGCAAGCCGAGCCAGGCTTGCAGTGGCCCTGGCGTGACACCTGCCACCTCAGGCAGAGGGCCTCCCGCGTGCCCTCCATGGCGGGTTTCTCCCCGGAGCCGTGGCCTGGGCACTAGGAAGGCCGGGCCTCCCCGACTCCCGGGAGGAGGGGCTAGCCCACTTGCGCCCTGGCCCCCAAAGCCTGCGGTGCCATCTGCCTGTCTCGGCACTTCTGACTCCACAGAGCCTTTCCTACACCTGGGCTGCCTGCCGTGGCAAAGTGCAGGCGTGGGGTGAGGCCATGGCTTTGTCTTTCCAGGAAAAAATGAGCCCCTGGCCGAAGCAGCAGGCCCAGGCAGAGCCTTGAGCTTGAAGCCCAGTAGGTCTGTGGCCCTCAGGGCCAGAGCAATGCTTTCAAGACAGGGAAGCGGCCTGCAAGCTGAGTGGGAGTGGGGGAGGGGAGGGAGACAGCTGAAGCCGAGTCCAGAAGGGCGGCGATGGAAGAGCTGCAGCTGGGTCAGAGCCTGGAGGGAGGGCGGGGCCTTCACTGAGGACCCCCCCCCCCCCCGAGGCCAGCCCTAGGCCCCGGCGGTCGCGCATGCGCCCTTGGCCTGTGCGGTGTGTGGGGGGTTGAACCCAAGCCCGCAGGGCTCCCGGAGCGGCCAGAGAAAGAAGGGCCCATGGAGAGGTAGGCGAGGTGGGCAGGGGGCGCCACCTTACTCTCCTCAGCTCCCTGAGGGAGAGAGACAGAGACAGAGACAGAGAGAGAGATCCCTGACCTCTGAGTCTCTGCCTCCACCGCTGGCTGGTGCCAACTCACGCGCCATCCCACTTCCAGCCATCACCCCCACGCCTGCCCCGGGGCCAGCCCCACCACAGAGAGGCCGGTTGGTTCCTGCTCACCTCTGTGCCGTCCCTTCCCGACCTGACCCCAGTGCAGGGGATAAGCTTCAGACAAGTCTTTCCATGTCCCTCTGCATGACAATAGACTTCCTCCCCTCTCCCTTTCCACAGGCCCACCCGGGACATCCACCTTTGTTATTAGCTCAGGAGAGGATGCAAGATGAGAATCTCTGCTATTGTGTGGGGAGACTCATTTTCCCGGGTTTCCCCCATGGACACATGTTCTTCAGCTGGGTCTGATTTTCTCCAGACAAGCTGTCTTGGGAAGGATTTGGCCAGCCCTAAGAACCTGAAGGGAAAGGGCGGAGGGGGGTTCTCTCTCTGCCCCCGACAGCCCCGAGCTGGGTCGGTCCCTCAGACCCGGCCAGGGGCAGCCCATCCCCCGGCGCCCTTCCCCGGGGCATCCAAGGGCAGGCTCGGCGCCAGCCCCACCCCGCTCGCCACTGCCCGACCATCGTCCTCCCTCGGGGGGCCTGGGCAGGACAGGGACCCGGCTGTGGGAGGCCTCCAGATCTCAGGCCTGGCACACCGTTTACCAGGCTGCTTCCTCCTCTGACGGGGGCCCAGCACACGCCCCAGGAGACTTGGCAGCCGCCCCCAGGGCTCTAGCCTCTGGAACTCGTCCCCTTGGAAGGGGCCTGGCCCAGGTGCCAGGTTCGGCTGGTCGGCCAGCCTCCTTTGGAGAAAGCAGGCAAGCCGAGCCAGGCTTGCAGTGGCCCTGGCGTGACACCTGCCACCTCAGGCAGAGGGCCTCCCGCGTGCCCTCCATGGCGGGTTTCTCCCCGGAGCCGTGGCCTGGGCACTAGGAAGGCCGGGCCTCCCCGACTCCCGGGAGGAGGGGCTAGCCCACTTGCGCCCTGGCCCCCAAAGCCTGCGGTGCCATCTGCCTGTCTCGGCACTTCTGACTCCACAGAGCCTTTCCTACACCTGGGCTGCCTGCCGTGGCAAAGTGCAGGCGTGGGGTGAGGCCATGGCTTTGTCTTTCCAGGAAAAAATGAGCCCCTGGCCGAAGCAGCAGGCCCAGGCAGAGCCTTGAGCTTGAAGCCCAGTAGGTCTGTGGCCCTCAGGGCCAGAGCAATGCTTTCAAGACAGGGAAGCGGCCTGCAAGCTGAGTGGGAGTGGGGGAGGGGAGGGAGACAGCTGAAGCCGAGTCCAGAAGGGCGGCGATGGAAGAGCTGCAGCTGGGTCAGAGCCTGGAGGGAGGGCGGGGCCTTCACTGAGGACCCCCCCCCCCCGAGGCCAGCCCTAGGCCCCGGCGGTCGCGCATGCGCCCTTGGCCTGTGCGGTGTGTGGGGGGTTGAACCCAAGCCCGCAGGGCTCCCGGAGCGGCCAGAGAAAGAAGGGCCCATGGAGAGGTAGGCGAGGTGGGCAGGGGGCACCACCTTACTCTCCTCAGCTCCCTGAGGGAGAGAGACAGAGACAGAGACAGAGAGAGAGATCCCTGACCTCTGAGTCTCTGCCTCCACCGCTGGCTGGTGCCAACTCACGCGCCATCCCACTTCCAGCCATCACCCCCACGCCTGCCCCGGGGCCAGCCCCACCACAGAGAGGCCGGTTGGTTCCTGCTCACCTCTGTGCCGTCCCTTCCCGACCTGACCCCAGTGCAGGGGATAAGCTTCAGACAAGTCTTTCCATGTCCCTCTGCATCACAATAGACTTCCTCCCCTCTCCCTTTCCACAGGCCCACCCGGGACATCCACCTTTGTTATTAGCTCAGGAGAGGATGCAAGATGAGAATCTCTGCTATTGTGTGGGGAGACTCATTTTCCCGGGTTTCCCCCATGGACACATGTTCTTCAGCTGGGTCTGATTTTCTCCAGACAAGCTGTCTTGGGAAGGATTTGGCCAGCCCTAAGAACCTGAAGGGAAAGGGCGGAGGGGGGTTCTCTCTCTGCCCCCGACAGCCCCGAGCTGGGTCGGTCCCTCAGACCCGGCCAGGGGCAGCCCATCCCCCGGCGCCCTTCCCCGGGGCATCCAAGGGCAGGCTCGGCGCCAGCCCCACCCCGCTCGCCACTGCCCGACCATCGTCCTCCCTCGGGGGGCCTGGGCAGGACAGGGACCCGGCTGTGGGAGGCCTCCAGATCTCAGGCCTGGCACACCGTTTACCAGGCTGCTTCCTCCTCTGACGGGGGCCCAGCACACGCCCCAGGAGACTTGGCAGCCGCCCCCAGGGCTCTAGCCTCTGGAACTCGTCCCCTTGGAAGGGGCCTGGCCCAGGTGCCAGGTTCGGCTGGTCGGCCAGCCTCCTTTGGAGAAAGCAGGCAAGCCGAGCCAGGCTTGCAGTGGCCCTGGCGTGACACCTGCCACCTCAGGCAGAGGGCCTCCCGCGTGCCCTCCATGGCGGGTTTCTCCCCGGAGCCGTGGCCTGGGCACTAGGAAGGCCGGGCCTCCCCGACTCCCGGGAGGAGGGGCTAGCCCACTTGCGCCCTGGCCCCCAAAGCCTGCGGTGCCATCTGCCTGTCTCGGCACTTCTGACTCCACAGAGCCTTTCCTACACCTGGGCTGCCTGCCGTGGCAAAGTGCAGGCGTGGGGTGAGGCCATGGCTTTGTCTTTCCAGGAAAAAATGAGCCCCTGGCCGAAGCAGCAGGCCCAGGCAGAGCCTTGAGCTTGAAGCCCAGTAGGTCTGTGGCCCTCAGGGCCAGAGCAATGCTTTCAAGACAGGGAAGCGGCCTGCAAGCTGAGTGGGAGTGGGGGAGGGGAGGGAGACAGCTGAAGCCGAGTCCAGAAGGGCGGCGATGGAAGAGCTGCAGCTGGGTCAGAGCCTGGAGGGAGGGCGGGGCCTTCACTGAGGACCCCCCCCCCCCCGAGGCCAGCCCTAGGCCCCGGCGGTCGCGCATGCGCCCTTGGCCTGTGCGGTGTGTGGGGGGTTGAACCCAAGCCCGCAGGGCTCCCGGAGCGGCCAGAGAAAGAAGGGCCCATGGAGAGGTAGGCGAGGTGGGCAGGGGGCGCCACCTTACTCTCCTCAGCTCCCTGAGGGAGAGAGACAGAGACAGAGACAGAGAGAGAGATCCCTGACCTCTGAGTCTCTGCCTCCACCGCTGGCTGGTGCCAACTCACGCGCCATCCCACTTCCAGCCATCACCCCCACGCCTGCCCCGGGGCCAGCCCCACCACAGAGAGGCCGGTTGGTTCCTGCTCACCTCTGTGCCGTCCCTTCCCGACCTGACCCCAGTGCAGGGGATAAGCTTCAGACAAGTCTTTCCATGTCCCTCTGCATGACAATAGACTTCCTCCCCTCTCCCTTTCCACAGGCCCACCCGGGACATCCACCTTTGTCATTAGCTCAGGAGAGGATGCAAGATGAGAATCTCTGCTATTGTGTGGGGAGACTCATTTTCCCGGGTTTCCCCCATGGACACATGTTCTTCAGCTGGGTCTGATTTTCTCCAGACAAGCTGTCTTGGGAAGGATTTGGCCAGCCCTAAGAACCTGAAGGGAAAGGGCGGAGGGGGGTTCTCTCTCTGCCCCCGACAGCCCCGAGCTGGGTCGGTCCCTCAGACCCGGCCAGGGGCAGCCCATCCCCCGGCGCCCTTCCCCGGGGCATCCAAGGGCAGGCTCGGCGCCAGCCCCACCCCGCTCGCCACTGCCCGACCATCGTCCTCCCTCGGGGGGCCTGGGCAGGACAGGGACCCGGCTGTGGGAGGCCTCCAGATCTCAGGCCTGGCACACCGTTTACCAGGCTGCTTCCTCCTCTGACGGGGGCCCAGCACACGCCCCAGGAGACTTGGCAGCCGCCCCCAGGGCTCTAGCCTCTGGAACTCGTCCCCTTGGAAGGGGCCTGGCCCAGGTGCCAGGTTCGGCTGGTCGGCCAGCCTCCTTTGGAGAAAGCAGGCAAGCCGAGCCAGGCTTGCAGTGGCCCTGGCGTGACACCTGCCACCTCAGGCAGAGGGCCTCCCGCGTGCCCTCCATGGCGGGTTTCTCCCCGGAGCCGTGGCCTGGGCACTAGGAAGGCCGGGCCTCCCCGACTCCCGGGAGGAGGGGCTAGCCCACTTGCGCCCTGGCCCCCAAAGCCTGCGGTGCCATCTGCCTGTCTCGGCACTTCTGACTCCACAGAGCCTTTCCTACACCTGGGCTGCCTGCCGTGGCAAAGTGCAGGCGTGGGGTGAGGCCATGGCTTTGTCTTTCCAGGAAAAAATGAGCCCCTGGCCGAAGCAGCAGGCCCAGGCAGAGCCTTGAGCTTGAAGCCCAGTAGGTCTGTGGCCCTCAGGGCCAGAGCAATGCTTTCAAGACAGGGAAGCGGCCTGCAAGCTGAGTGGGAGTGGGGGAGGGGAGGGAGACAGCTGAAGCCGAGTCCAGAAGGGCGGCGATGGAAGAGCTGCAGCTGGGTCAGAGCCTGGAGGGAGGGCGGGGCCTTCACTGAGGACCCCCCCCCCCCCCCGAGGCCAGCCCTAGGCCCCGGCGGTCGCGCATGCGCCCTTGGCCTGTGCGGTGTGTGGGGGGTTGAACCCAAGCCCGCAGGGCTCCCGGAGCGGCCAGAGAAAGAAGGGCCCATGGAGAGGTAGGCGAGGTGGGCAGGGGGCGCCACCTTACTCTCCTCAGCTCCCTGAGGGAGAGAGACAGAGACAGAGACAGAGAGAGAGATCCCTGACCTCTGAGTCTCTGCCTCCACCGCTGGCTGGTGCCAACTCACGCGCCATCCCACTTCCAGCCATCACCCCCACGCCTGCCCCGGGGCCAGCCCCACCACAGAGAGGCCGGTTGGTTCCTGCTCACCTCTGTGCCGTCCCTTCCCGACCTGACCCCAGTGCAGGGGATAAGCTTCAGACAAGTCTTTCCATGTCCCTCTGCATGACAATAGACTTCCTCCCCTCTCCCTTTCCACAGGCCCACCCGGGACATCCACCTTTGTCATTAGCTCAGGAGAGGATGCAAGATGAGAATCTCTGCTATTGTGTGGGGAGACTCATTTTCCCGGGTTTCCCCCATGGACACATGTTCTTCAGCTGGGTCTGATTTTCTCCAGACAAGCTGTCTTGGGAAGGATTTGGCCAGCCCTAAGAACCTGAAGGGAAAGGGCGGAGGGGGGTTCTCTCTCTGCCCCCGACAGCCCCGAGCTGGGTCGGTCCCTCAGACCCGGCCAGGGGCAGCCCATCCCCCGGCGCCCTTCCCCGGGGCATCCAAGGGCAGGCTCGGCGCCAGCCCCACCCCGCTCGCCACTGCCCGACCATCGTCCTCCCTCGGGGGGCCTGGGCAGGACAGGGACCCGGCTGTGGGAGGCCTCCAGATCTCAGGCCTGGCACACCGTTTACCAGGCTGCTTCCTCCTCTGACGGGGGCCCAGCACACGCCCCAGGAGACTTGGCAGCCGCCCCCAGGGCTCTAGCCTCTGGAACTCGTCCCCTTGGAAGGGGCCTGGCCCAGGTGCCAGGTTCGGCTGGTCGGCCAGCCTCCTTTGGAGAAAGCAGGCAAGCCGAGCCAGGCTTGCAGTGGCCCTGGCGTGACACCTGCCACCTCAGGCAGAGGGCCTCCCGCGTGCCCTCCATGGCGGGTTTCTCCCCGGAGCCGTGGCCTGGGCACTAGGAAGGCCGGGCCTCCCCGACTCCCGGGAGGAGGGGCTAGCCCACTTGCGCCCTGGCCCCCAAAGCCTGCGGTGCCATCTGCCTGTCTCGGCACTTCTGACTCCACAGAGCCTTTCCTACACCTGGGCTGCCTGCCGTGGCAAAGTGCAGGCGTGGGGTGAGGCCATGGCTTTGTCTTTCCAGGAAAAAATGAGCCCCTGGCCGAAGCAGCAGGCCCAGGCAGAGCCTTGAGCTTGAAGCCCAGTAGGTCTGTGGCCCTCAGGGCCAGAGCAATGCTTTCAAGACAGGGAAGCGGCCTGCAAGCTGAGTGGGAGTGGGGGAGGGGAGGGAGACAGCTGAAGCCGAGTCCAGAAGGGCGGCGATGGAAGAGCTGCAGCTGGGTCAGAGCCTGGAGGGAGGGCGGGGCCTTCACTGAGGACCCCCCCCCCCCCCGAGGCCAGCCCTAGGCCCCGGCGGTCGCGCATGCGCCCTTGGCCTGTGCGGTGTGTGGGGGGTTGAACCCAAGCCCGCAGGGCTCCCGGAGCGGCCAGAGAAAGAAGGGCCCATGGAGAGGTAGGCGAGGTGGGCAGGGGGCGCCACCTTACTCTCCTCAGCTCCCTGAGGGAGAGAGACAGAGACAGAGACAGAGAGAGAGATCCCTGACCTCTGAGTCTCTGCCTCCACCGCTGGCTGGTGCCAACTCACGCGCCATCCCACTTCCAGCCATCACCCCCACGCCTGCCCCGGGGCCAGCCCCACCACAGAGAGGCCGGTTGGTTCCTGCTCACCTCTGTGCCGTCCCTTCCCGACCTGACCCCAGTGCAGGGGATAAGCTTCAGACAAGTCTTTCCATGTCCCTCTGCATGACAATAGACTTCCTCCCCTCTCCCTTTCCACAGGCCCACCCGGGACATCCACCTTTGTCATTAGCTCAGGAGAGGATGCAAGATGAGAATCTCTGCTATTGTGTGGGGAGACTCATTTTCCCGGGTTTCCCCCATGGACACATGTTCTTCAGCTGGGTCTGATTTTCTCCAGACAAGCTGTCTTGGGAAGGATTTGGCCAGCCCTAAGAACCTGAAGGGAAAGGGCGGAGGGGGGTTCTCTCTCTGCCCCCGACAGCCCCGAGCTGGGTCGGTCCCTCAGACCCGGCCAGGGGCAGCCCATCCCCCGGCGCCCTTCCCCGGGGCATCCAAGGGCAGGCTCGGCGCCAGCCCCACCCCGCTCGCCACTGCCCGACCATCGTCCTCCCTCGGGGGGCCTGGGCAGGACAGGGACCCGGCTGTGGGAGGCCTCCAGATCTCAGGCCTGGCACACCGTTTACCAGGCTGCTTCCTCCTCTGACGGGGGCCCAGCACACGCCCCAGGAGACTTGGCAGCCGCCCCCAGGGCTCTAGCCTCTGGAACTCGTCCCCTTGGAAGGGGCCTGGCCCAGGTGCCAGGTTCGGCTGGTCGGCCAGCCTCCTTTGGAGAAAGCAGGCAAGCCGAGCCAGGCTTGCAGTGGCCCTGGCGTGACACCTGCCACCTCAGGCAGAGGGCCTCCCGCGTGCCCTCCATGGCGGGTTTCTCCCCGGAGCCGTGGCCTGGGCACTAGGAAGGCCGGGCCTCCCCGACTCCCGGGAGGAGGGGCTAGCCCACTTGCGCCCTGGCCCCCAAAGCCTGCGGTGCCATCTGCCTGTCTCGGCACTTCTGACTCCACAGAGCCTTTCCTACACCTGGGCTGCCTGCCGTGGCAAAGTGCAGGCGTGGGGTGAGGCCATGGCTTTGTCTTTCCAGGAAAAAATGAGCCCCTGGCCGAAGCAGCAGGCCCAGGCAGAGCCTTGAGCTTGAAGCCCAGTAGGTCTGTGGCCCTCAGGGCCAGAGCAATGCTTTCAAGACAGGGAAGCGGCCTGCAAGCTGAGTGGGAGTGGGGGAGGGGAGGGAGACAGCTGAAGCCGAGTCCAGAAGGGCGGCGATGGAAGAGCTGCAGCTGGGTCAGAGCCTGGAGGGAGGGCGGGGCCTTCACTGAGGACCCCCCCCCCCCCCGAGGCCAGCCCTAGGCCCCGGCGGTCGCGCATGCGCCCTTGGCCTGTGCGGTGTGTGGGGGGTTGAACCCAAGCCCGCAGGGCTCCCGGAGCGGCCAGAGAAAGAAGGGCCCATGGAGAGGTAGGCGAGGTGGGCAGGGGGCGCCACCTTACTCTCCTCAGCTCCCTGAGGGAGAGAGACAGAGACAGAGACAGAGAGAGAGATCCCTGACCTCTGAGTCTCTGCCTCCACCGCTGGCTGGTGCCAACTCACGCGCCATCCCACTTCCAGCCATCACCCCCACGCCTGCCCCGGGGCCAGCCCCACCACAGAGAGGCCGGTTGGTTCCTGCTCACCTCTGTGCTGTCCCTTCCCGACCTGACCCCAGTGCAGGGGATAAGCTTCAGACAAGTCTTTCCATGTCCCTCTGCATGACAATAGACTTCCTCCCCTCTCCCTTTCCACAGGCCCACCCGGGACATCCACCTTTGTCATTAGCTCAGGAGAGGATGCAAGATGAGAATCTCTGCTATTGTGTGGGGAGACTCATTTTCCCGGGTTTCCCCCATGGACACATGTTCTTCAGCTGGGTCTGATTTTCTCCAGACAAGCTGTCTTGGGAAGGATTTGGCCAGCCCTAAGAACCTGAAGGGAAAGGGCGGAGGGGGGTTCTCTCTCTGCCCCCGACAGCCCCGAGCTGGGTCGGTCCCTCAGACCCGGCCAGGGGCAGCCCATCCCCCGGAGCCCTTCCCCGGGGCATCCAAGGGCAGGCTCGGCGCCAGCCCCACCCCGCTCGCCACTGCCCGACCATCGTCCTCCCTCGGGGGGCCTGGGCAGGACAGGGACCCGGCTGTGGGAGGCCTCCAGATCTCAGGCCTGGCACACCGTTTACCAGGCTGCTTCCTCCTCTGACGGGGGCCCAGCACACGCCCCAGGAGACTTGGCAGCCGCCCCCAGGGCTCTAGCCTCTGGAACTCGTCCCCTTGGAAGGGGCCTGGCCCAGGTGCCAGGTTCGGCTGGTCGGCCAGCCTCCTTTGGAGAAAGCAGGCAAGCCGAGCCAGGCTTGCAGTGGCCCTGGCGTGACACCTGCCACCTCAGGCAGAGGGCCTCCCGCGTGCCCTCCATGGCGGGTTTCTCCCCGGAGCCGTGGCCTGGGCACTAGGAAGGCCGGGCCTCCCCGACTCCCGGGAGGAGGGGCTAGCCCACTTGCGCCCTGGCCCCCAAAGCCTGCGGTGCCATCTGCCTGTCTCGGCACTTCTGACTCCACAGAGCCTTTCCTACACCTGGGCTGCCTGCCGTGGCAAAGTGCAGGCGTGGGGTGAGGCCATGGCTTTGTCTTTCCAGGAAAAAATGAGCCCCTGGCCGAAGCAGCAGGCCCAGGCAGAGCCTTGAGCTTGAAGCCCAGTAGGTCTGTGGCCCTCAGGGCCAGAGCAATGCTTTCAAGACAGGGAAGCGGCCTGCAAGCTGAGTGGGAGTGGGGGAGGGGAGGGAGACAGCTGAAGCCGAGTCCAGAAGGGCGGCGATGGAAGAGCTGCAGCTGGGTCAGAGCCTGGAGGGAGGGCGGGGCCTTCACTGAGGACCCCCCCCCCCCCCGAGGCCAGCCCTAGGCCCCGGCGGTCGCGCATGCGCCCTTGGCCTGTGCGGTGTGTGGGGGGTTGAACCCAAGCCCGCAGGGCTCCCGGAGCGGCCAGAGAAAGAAGGGCCCATGGAGAGGTAGGCGAGGTGGGCAGGGGGCGCCACCTTACTCTCCTCAGCTCCCTGAGGGAGAGAGACAGAGACAGAGACAGAGAGAGAGATCCCTGACCTCTGAGTCTCTGCCTCCACCGCTGGCTGGTGCCAACTCACGCGCCATCCCACTTCCAGCCATCACCCCCACGCCTGCCCCGGGGCCAGCCCCACCACAGAGATGCCGGTTGGTTCCTGCTCACCTCTGTGCCGTCCCTTCCCGACCTGACCCCAGTGCAGGGGATAAGCTTCAGACAAGTCTTTCCATGTCCCTCTGCATGACAATAGACTTCCTCCCCTCTCCCATTCCACAGGCCCACCCGGGACATCCACCTTTGTCATTAGCTCAGGAGAGGATGCAAGATGAGAATCTCTGCTATTGTGTGGGGAGACTCAGTTTCCCGGGTTTCCCCCATGGACACATGTTCTTCAGCTGTGTCTGATTTTCTCCAGACAAGCTGTCTTGGGAAGGATTTGGCCAGCCCTAAGAACCTGAAGGGAAAGGGCGGAGGGGGGTTCTCTCTCTGCCCCCGACAGCCCCGAGCTGGGTCGGTCCCTCAGACCCGGCCAGGGGCAGCCCATCCCCCGGCGCCCTTCCCCGGGGCATCCAAGGGCAGGCTCGGCGCCAGCCCCACCCCGCTCGCCACTGCCCGACCATCGTCCTCCCTCGGGGGGCCTGGGCAGGACAGGGACCCGGCTGTGGGAGGCCTCCAGATCTCAGGCCTGGCACACCGTTTACCAGGCTGCTTCCTCCTCTGACGGGGGCCCAGCACACGCCCCAGGAGACTTGGCAGCCGCCCCCAGGGCTCTAGCCTCTGGAACTCGTCCCCTTGGAAGGGGCCTGGCCCAGGTGCCAGGTTCGGCTGGTCGGCCAGCCTCCTTTGGAGAAAGCAGGCAAGCCGAGCCAGGCTTGCAGTGGCCCTGGCGTGACACCTGCCACCTCAGGCAGAGGGCCTCCCGCGTGCCCTCCATGGCGGGTTTCTCCCCGGAGCCGTGGCCTGGGCACTAGGAAGGCCGGGCCTCCCCGACTCCCGGGAGGAGGGGCTAGCCCACTTGCGCCCTGGCCCCCAAAGCCTGCGGTGCCATCTGCCTGTCTCGGCACTTCTGACTCCACAGAGCCTTTCCTACACCTGGGCTGCCTGCCGTGGCAAAGTGCAGGCGTGGGGTGAGGCCATGGCTTTGTCTTTCCAGGAAAAAATGAGCCCCTGGCCGAAGCAGCAGGCCCAGGCAGAGCCTTGAGCTTGAAGCCCAGTAGGTCTGTGGCCCTCAGGGCCAGAGCAATGCTTTCAAGACAGGGAAGCGGCCTGCAAGCTGAGTGGGAGTGGGGGAGGGGAGGGAGACAGCTGAAGCCGAGTCCAGAAGGGCGGCGATGGAAGAGCTGCAGCTGGGTCAGAGCCTGGAGGGAGGGCGGGGCCTTCACTGAGGACCCCCCCCCCCCCCGAGGCCAGCCCTAGGCCCCGGCGGTCGCGCATGCGCCCTTGGCCTGTGCGGTGTGTGGGGGGTTGAACCCAAGCCCGCAGGGCTCCCGGAGCGGCCAGAGAAAGAAGGGCCCATGGAGAGGTAGGCGAGGTGGGCAGGGGGCGCCACCTTACTCTCCTCAGCTCCCTGAGGGAGAGAGACAGATACAGAGACAGAGAGAGAGATCCCTGACCTCTGAGTCTCTGCCTCCACCGCTGGCTGGTGCCAACTCACGCGCCATCCCACTTCCAGCCATCACCCCCACGCCTGCCCCGGGGCCAGCCCCACCACAGAGAGGCCGGTTGGTTCCTGCTCACCTCTGTGCTGTCCCTTCCCGACCTGACCCCAGTGCAGGGGATAAGCTTCAGACAAGTCTTTCCATGTCCCTCTGCATGACAATAGACTTCCTCCCCTCTCCCTTTCCACAGGCCCACCCGGGACATCCACCTTTGTCATTAGCTCAGGAGAGGATGCAAGATGAGAATCTCTGCTATTGTGTGGGGAGACTCATTTTCCCGGGTTTCCCCCATGGACACATGTTCTTCAGCTGGGTCTGATTTTCTCCAGACAAGCTGTCTTGGGCAGGATTTGGCCAGCCCTAAGAACCTGAAGGGAAAGGGCGGAGGGGGGTTCTCTCTCTGCCCCCGACAGCCCCGAGCTGGGTCGGTCCCTCAGACCCGGCCAGGGGCAGCCCATCCCCCGGCGCCCTTCCCCGGGGCATCCAAGGGCAGGCTCGGCGCCAGCCCCACCCCGCTCGCCACTGCCCGACCATCGTCCTCCCTCGGGGGGCCTGGGCAGGACAGGGACCCGGCTGTGGGAGGCCTCCAGATCTCAGGCCTGGCACACCGTTTACCAGGCTGCTTCCTCCTCTGACGGGGGCCCAGCACACGCCCCAGGAGACTTGGCAGCCGCCCCCAGGGCTCTAGCCTCTGGAACTCGTCCCCTTGGAAGGGGCCTGGCCCAGGTGCCAGGTTCGGCTGGTCGGCCAGCCTCCTTTGGAGAAAGCAGGCAAGCCGAGCCAGGCTTGCAGTGGCCCTGGCGTGACACCTGCCACCTCAGGCAGAGGGCCTCCCGCGTGCCCTCCATGGCGGGTTTCTCCCCGGAGCCGTGGCCTGGGCACTAGGAAGGCCGGGCCTCCCCGACTCCCGGGAGGAGGGGCTAGCCCACTTGCGCCCTGGCCCCCAAAGCCTGCGGTGCCATCTGCCTGTCTCGGCACTTCTGACTCCACAGAGCCTTTCCTACACCTGGGCTGCCTGCCGTGGCAAAGTGCAGGCGTGGGGTGAGGCCATGGCTTTGTCTTTCCAGGAAAAAATGAGCCCCTGGCCGAAGCAGCAGGCCCAGGCAGAGCCTTGAGCTTGAAGCCCAGTAGGTCTGTGGCCCTCAGGGCCAGAGCAATGCTTTCAAGGCAGGGAAGCGGCCTGCAAGCTGAGTGGGAGTGGGGTAGGGGAGGGAGACAGCTGAAGCCGAGTCCAGAAGGGCGGCGATGGAAGAGCTGCAGCTGGGTCAGAGCCTGGAGGGAGGGCGGGGCCTTCACTGAGGACCCCCCCCCCCCCCCGAGGCCAGCCCTAGGCCCCGGCGGTCGCGCATGCGCCCTTGGCCTGTGCGGTGTGTGGGGGGTTGAACCCAAGCCCGCAGGGCTCCCGGAGCGGCCAGAGAAAGAAGGGCCCATGGAGAGGTAGGCGAGGTGGGCAGGGGGCACCACCTTACTCTCCTCAGCTCCCTGAGGGAGAGAGACAGAGACAGAGACAGAGAGAGAGATCCCTGACCTCTGAGTCTCTGCCTCCACCGCTGGCTGGTGCCAACTCACGCGCCATCCCACTTCCAGCCATCACCCCCACGCCTGCCCCGGGGCCAGCCCCACCACAGAGAGGCCGGTTGGTTCCTGCTCACCTCTGTGCCGTCCCTTCCGGACCTGACCCCAGTGCAGGGGATAAGCTTCAGACAAGTCTTTCCATGTCCCTCTGCATGACAATAGACTTCCTCCCCTCTCCCTTTCCACAGGCCCACCCGGGACATCCACCTTTGTCATTAGCTCAGGAGAGGATGCAAGATGAGAATCTCTGCTATTGTGTGGGGAGACTCAGTTTCCCGGGTTTCCCCCATGGACACATGTTCTTCAGCTGGGTCTGATTTTCTCCAGACAAGCTGTCTTGGGAAGGATTTGGCCAGCCCTAAGAACCTGAAGGGAAAGGGCGGAGGGGGGTTCTCTCTCTGCCCCCGACAGCCCCGAGCTGGGTCGGTCCCTCAGACCCGGCCAGGGGCAGCCCATCCCCCGGCGCCCTTCCCCGGGGCATCCAAGGGCAGGCTCGGCGCCAGCCCCACCCCGCTCGCCACTGCCCGACCATCGTCCTCCCTCGGGGGGCCTGGGCAGGACAGGGACCCGGCTGTGGGAGGCCTCCAGATCTCAGGCCTGGCACACCGTTTACCAGGCTGCTTCCTCCTCTGACGGGGGCCCAGCACACGCCCCAGGAGACTTGGCAGCCGCCCCCAGGGCTCTAGCCTCTGGAACTCGTCCCCTTGGAAGGGGCCTGGCCCAGGTGCCAGGTTCGGCTGGTCGGCCAGCCTCCTTTGGAGAAAGCAGGCAAGCCGAGCCAGACTTGCAGTGGCCCTGGCGTGACACCTGCCACCTCAGGCAGAGGGCCTCCCGCGTGCCCTCCATGGCGGGTTTCTCCCCGGAGCCGTGGCCTGGGCACTAGGAAGGCCGGGCCTCCCCGACTCCCGGGAGGAGGGGCTAGCCCACTTGCGCCCTGGCCCCCAAAGCCTGCGGTGCTATCTGCCTGTCTCGGCACTTCTGACTCCACAGAGCCTTTCCTACACCTGGGCTGCCTGCCGTGGCAAAGTGCAGGCGTGGGGTGAGGCCATGGCTTTGTCTTTCCAGGAAAAAATGAGCCCCTGGCCGAAGCAGCAGGCCCAGGCAGAGCCTTGAGCTTGAAGCCCAGTAGGTCTGTGGCCCTCAGGGCCAGAGCAATGCTTTCAAGGCAGGGAAGCGGGCTGCAAGCTGAGTGGGAGTGGGGGAGGGGAGGGAGACAGCTGAAGCCAAGTCCAGAAGGGCGGCGATGAAAGAGCTGCAGCTGGGTCAGAGCCTGGAGGGAGGGCGGGGCCTTCACTGAGGACCCCCCCCCCCCCCCGAGGCCAGCCCTAGGCCCCGGCGGTCGCGCATGCGCCCTTGGCCTGTGCGGTGTGTGGGGGGTTGAACCCAAGCCCGCAGGGCTCCCGGAGCGGCCAGAGAAAGAAGGGCCCATGGAGAGGTAGGCGAGGTGGGCAGGGGGCGCCACCTTACTCTCCTCAGCTCCCTGAGGGAGAGAGACAGAGACAGAGACAGAGAGAGAGATCCCTGACCTCTGAGTCTCTGCCTCCACCGCTGGCTGGTGCCAACTCACGCGCCATCCCACTTCCAGCCATCACCCCCACGCCTGCCCCGGGGCCAGCCCCACCACAGAGATGCCGGTTGGTTCCTGCTCACCTCTGTGCCGTCCCTTCCCGACCTGACCCCAGTGCAGGGGATAAGCTTCAGACAAGTCTTTCCATGTCCCTCTGCATGACAATAGACTTCCTCCCCTCTCCCATTCCACAGGCCCACCCGGGACATCCACCTTTGTCATTAGCTCAGGAGAGGATGCAAGATGAGAATCTCTGCTATTGTGTGGGGAGACTCAGTTTCCCGGGTTTCCCCCATGGACACATGTTCTTCAGCTGGGTCTGATTTTCTCCAGACAAGCTGTCTTGGGAAGGATTTGGCCAGCCCTAAGAACCTGAAGGGAAAGGGCGGAGGGGGGTTCTCTCTCTGCCCCCGACAGCCCCGAGCTGGGTCGGTCCCTCAGACCCGGCCAGGGGCAGCCCATCCCCCGGCGCCCTTCCCCAGGGCATCCAAGGGCAGGCTCGGCGCCAGCCCCACCCCGCTCGCCACTGCCCGACCATCGTCCTCCCTCGGGGGGCCTGGGCAGGACAGGGACCCGGCTGTGGGAGGCCTCCAGATCTCAGGCCTGGCACACCGTTTACCAGGCTGCTTCCTCCTCTGACGGGGGCCCAGCACACGCCCCAGGAGACTTGGAAGCCGCCCCCAGGGCTCTAGCCTCTGAAACTCGTCCCCTTGGAAGGGGCCTGGCCCAGGTGCCAGGTTCGGCTGGTCGGCCAGCCTCCTTTGGAGAAAGCAGGCAAGCCGAGCCAGGCTTGCAGTGGCCCTGGCGTGACACCTGCCACCTCAGGCAGGGGGCCTCCCGCGTGCCCTCCATGGCGGGTTTCTCCCCGGAGCCATGGCCTGGGCACTAGGAAGGCCGGGCCTCCCCGACTCCCGGGAGGAGGGGCTAGCCCATTTGCGCCCTGGCCCCCAAACCCTCTGGTGCCATCTGCCTGTCTCGGCACTTCTGACTCCACAGAGCCTTTCTACACCTGGGCTGCCTGCCGTGGCAAAGTGCAGGCGTGGGGGTGAGGCCATGGCTTTGTCTTTCCAGGGAAAAAATGAGCCCCTGGCCGAAGCAGCAGGCCCAGCAGAGCCTTGAGCTTGAAGCCCAGTAGGTCTGTGGCCCTCAGGGCCAGAGCAATGCTTTCAAGGCAGGGAAGCGGCCTGCAAGCTGAGTGGGAGTGGGGTAGGGGAGGGAGACAGCTGAAGCCGAGTCCAGAAGGGAGGCGATGGAAGAGCTGCAGCTGGGTCAGAGCCTGGAGGGAGGGCGGGGCCTTCACTGAGGACCCCCCCCCCCCGAGGCCAGCCCTAGGCCCCGGCGGTCGCGCATGCGCCCTTGGCCTGTGCGGTGTGTGGGGGGTTGAACCCAAGCCCGCAGGGCTCCCGGAGCGGCCAGAGAAAGAAGGGCCCATGGAGAGGTAGGCGAGGTGGGCAGGGGGCACCACCTTACTCTCCTCAGCTCCCTGAGGGAGAGAGACAGAGACAGAGACAGAGAGAGAGATCCCTGACCTCTGAGTCTCTGCCTCCACCGCTGGCTGGTGCCAACTCACGCGCCATCCCACTTCCAGCCATCACCCCCACGCCTGCCCCGGGGCCAGCCCCACCACAGAGAGGCCGGTTGGTTCCTGCTCACCTCTGTGCCGTCCCTTCCCGACCTGACCCCCAGTGCAGGGGATAAGCTTCAGACAAGTCTTTCCATGTCCCTCTGCATGACAATAGACTTCCTCCCCTCTCCCTTTCCACAGGCCCACCCGGGACATCCACCTTTGTCATTAGCTCAGGAGAGGATGCAAGATGAGAATCTCTGCTATTGTGTGGGGAGACTCAGTTTCCCGGGTTTCCCCCATGGACACATGTTCTTCAGCTGGTCTGATTTTCTCCAGACAAGCTGTCTTGGGAAGGATTTGGCCAGCCCTAAGAACCTGAAGGGAAAGGGCGGAGGGGGGTTCTCTCTCTGCCCCCGACAGCCCCGAGCTGGGTCGGTCCCTCAGACCCGGCCAGGGGCAGCCCATCCCCCGGCGCCCTTCCCCGGGGCATCCAAGGGCAGGCTCGGCGCCAGCCCCACCCCGCTCGCCACTGCCCGACCATCGTCCTCCCTCGGGGGGCCTGGGCAGGACAGGGACCCGGCTGTGGGAGGCCTCCAGATCTCAGGCCTGGCACACCGTTTACCAGGCTGCTTCCTCCTCTGACGGGGGGCCCAGCACACGCCCCAGGAGACTTGGCAGCCGCCCCCAGGGCTCTAGCCTCTGGAACTCGTCCCCTTGGAAGGGGCCTGGCCCAGGTGCCAGGTTCGGCTGGTCGGCCAGCCCTCCTTTGGAGAAAGCAGGCAAGCCGAGCCAGGCTTGCAGTGGCCCTGGCGTGACACCTGCCACCTCAGGCAGAGGGCCTCCCGCGTGCCCTCCATGGCGGGTTTCTCCCCGGAGCCGTGGCCTGGGCACTAGGAAGGCCGGGCCTCCCCGACTCCCGGGAGGAGGGGCTAGCCCACTTGCGCCCTGGCCCCCAAAGCCTGCGGTGCCATCTGCCTGTCTCGGCACTTCTGACTCCACAGAGCCTTTCCTACACCTGGGCTGCCTGCCGTGGCAAAGTGCAGGCGTGGGGTGAGGCCATGGCTTTGTCTTTCCAGGAAAAAATGAGCCCCTGGCCGAAGCAGCAGGCCAGGCAGAGCCTTGAGCTTGAAGCCCAGTAGGTCTGTGGCCCTCAGGGCCAGAGCAATGCTTTCAAGGCAGGGAAGCGGGCTGCAAGCTGAGTGGGAGTGGGGGAGGGGAGGGAGACAGCTGAAGCCGAGTCCAGAAGGGCGGCGATGAAAGAGCTGCAGCTGGGTCAGAGCCTGGAGGGAGGGCGGGGCCTTCACTGAGGACCCCCCCCCCCCCCGAGGCCAGCCCTAGGCCCCGGCGGTCGCGCATGCGCCCTTGGCCTGTGCGGTGTGTGGGGGGTTGAACCCAAGCCCGCAGGGCTCCCGGAGCGGCCAGAGAAAGAAGGGCCCATGGAGAGGTAGGCGAGGTGGGCAGGGGGCGCCACCTTACTCTGCTCAGCTCCCCTGAGGGAGAGAGACAGAGACAGAGACAGAGAGAGAGATCCCTGACCTCTGAGTCTCTGCCTCCACCGCTGGCTGGTGCCAACTCACGCGCACATCCCACTTCCAGCCATCACCCCCACGCCTGCCCCGGGGCCAGCCCCACCACAGAGATGCCGGTTGTTCCTGCTCACCTCTGTGCCGTCCCTTCCCGACCTGACCCCAGTGCAGGGGATAAGCTTCAGACAAGTCTTTCCATGTCCCTCTGCATGACAATAGACTTCCTCCCCTCTCCCATTCCACAGGCCCACCCGGGACATCCACCTTTGTCATTAGCTCAGGAGAGGATGCAAGATGAGAATCTCTGCTATTGTGTGGGGAGACTCAGTTTCCCGGGTTTCCCCCATGGACACATGTTCTTCAGCTGGGTCTGATTTTCTCCAGACAAGCTGTCTTGGGAAGGATTTGGCCAGCCCTAAGAACCTGAAGGGAAAGGGCGGAGGGGGGTTCTCTCTCTGCCCCCGACAGCCCCGAGCTGGGTCCGTCCCTCAGACCCGGCCAGGGGCAGCCCATCCCCCGGCGCCCTTCCCCAGGGCATCCAAGGGCAGGCTCGGCGCCAGCCCCACCCCCGCTCGCCACTGCCCGACCATCGTCCTCCCTCGGGGGGCCCTGGGCAGGACAGGGACCCGGCTGTGGGAGGCCTCCAGATCTCAGGCCTGGCACACCTTTTACCAGGCTGCTTCCTCCTCTGACGGGGGCCCAGCACACGCCCCAGGAGACTTGGAAGCCGCCCCCAGGGCTCTAGCCTCTGAAACTCGTCCCCTTGGAAGGGGCCTGGCCCAGGTGCCAGGTTCGGCTGGTCGGCCAGCCTCCTTTGGAGAAAGCAGGC